>NW_027507758.1:408292628-408390128 GCF_037356315.1 Lithobates pipiens
AAAAATGGGCCTTTAAGAGCTATGGCGAAATCAAGTTTTGATGTCGCTTCCACCCTGCAATGATATGGAGATGGGTGGGGCTATCTTCACTTCACTCGTCTCCATGTCACACAAGGGACAGCATCCAATCGCCACTGCAGACACCTCTGGTAAGTGGCGGAGGGCACCGGAGCTGGCTGGAGGGATGGGGGGGGGGCGATCTCACGACGAATCCGCAGCAGAGACCACTTTTATCTTGAAGTGGACTGCCCGCTGAAGAGGATACCAGGGTTATGACGGCTAACTGCTGCAATACCAACAATATTCCTCTTCAAAGTACCACCATTATGGGCGATCCAGAAGTGGTTAAAGTGACATGTTGACCAAATATGTAAACACAAAACAAGAAATTAATAAATGAACAGTGATTAAAAAATAAAGTGTAAGGTCCCAAACCAGTAAGCATGTGACTTATGTAAAGTCCTCAAATGGCTTTTGAAGATTTTAGTGGTTCATTCAATGAAAGAACGGACCAGCCACCAAAGGTTCAGTGAAAATCTTGTGAATTTTATATGAACACAGTGAATATACCACCACGCAAAGTGCACGCTTACCAGCTGCACAAGGTTAGACACTTGTGGCGAATAATCAGCCAGGGCCTTTTCCACCAAACACTGTGTTTGGTCTGGTAAAATGGTGTAGTAAGCCGTTTGGTCAGGAAAGTAGTTGAAGGTACAGCTTATGGACCCATACACGGTACAAGTAGCGATGAGGCGATGGCAGCTCAAAAGAAAGGGCAGGGAAAATCGCCTTAGGTAAAACCAGATGGTGGTTTATTTGAAAATAAACCATATCGCTTGCAAAGTGTATACCAACACCTGCGCATACGTGTGGCCATTAGCATGCTGCCAGACACATATTTTTTTTTATTGTAACCCTTTATTGAATTGGTATACACTTTGCAAGCAATATTGTTTATTTTTGAATAAACACCCATCTGGTTTTAACCATGTTGATTTTTCCCTGCCCTTTCTTTTTGTGCTGCCATCGCCTCATCGCTACTTGTACCGTGTATGGGTCCATAAGCTGTACCTCCAACTACTTTCCTGACCAAATAAATGGCTTACTACACCGTCTGACCAGATCAAACATCCATTCATCACATTCATAATTCAGCTGCAACTGGGAACAAGTCCAGACTTTCTCAGGGATATGAGGCTCGCAGGGTTTAAATACGTTTTCATTGAGGAATTGCATGTGGATACAATATATATGGCTTTCAAGAATGTAAACATACAAAACAACATAATTGAATGTCAATACCTACAGACAATGATGTCTGCAATTGTCTTGCAACCTGTGAACTTTATCCCAGTAAACTTATGGTTGTCTTTTTAAAAAAAAAAAAAAAAAAAATACCAATATGAAGTTCAGCTTTTAAATGTACATATTATTGTACATCATATTTACTCTTCAAATTTCCAGAATTAACAATTTCTTAAAAGCGGTAGTAAACACCGCTTGGTGACTTTACTTACATGAAAGCTTATAAGGCCGCGTATACATGGGCGGACTGTCTGTCCAACTTAGTCCGCTGAAACGTGTTTCAGCGGACAATCCGCTCGTGTGTGGGCTTCAGCGGACTTTTTCAGCGGACAGTCTGGCGGACTAAGTCTTTCAGAATTTCCGTAATTTTGTCCGTCCAAACTTGGTTTCAGCGGACAGTCCGCTTGTGTGTAGGCAAGTTGGACGGACTAAGTATGGCGCATGCTCAGAAAGGATTTACACGCCGAAGGTTGCATTGCAGTGTATTGGACGTCGAATTTCTAGTCCCGTCGTACGTGCCGTACACGTCATCGCGCAAGCTTTCGGCGGACTGTCTGCTCATCGTGTGTGGTCAAGTCCGTTCATTCAAAAGTAGGACGGATTGTCTGTCGGATTGTCTGACGAACTTAGTTGGCCAGACAATCCGCCCGTGTGTACGCGGCCTAAGAGTTTACATTTTGGTACGAGAAATCTCTCTAAATTAAACTTTGTCTGCAGCTGGTGATGTCACCAGTGCATGCGCTTTGAAGTGATGGTATACTGAGTGCCATTCCTTTAGAGCACTGTACCATGGGCGAGGCTCCCATGTGCATGCATGGAAATGACATCATCACGAGCCTTCAAATTGCCAGAGCCTGGAAGGAAAACCGGGTGAAGTTGGAAGCCCTGTCAGTGATGATGGCGTACCTCTGGAGGGCTTCGTTTTTAAGGCGTGGCTTTCATAATGTGTTAGTATGCAATGCATACTAGCACATTATGACAAAAACTTGCTGGGGCCTGTTTTTTTTTTTTTTTTTAACACTTTACTACTGCTTTAACGATAATTATTACTAATTAGTATTGCATATAATATGAAATGATGGATTAATATGAACATTCTACTACAAATGCCTGTCAAATTGGGCCAAAACCAGTCTGGATTTGCCTGTCTACATAGACCCTGTCCCCTGCCATTCATTTGCTAAATGGTAGAGTCTTAACTAGCCTCTGGTATCAAAGTTTTATAAGCTTTTTCTCCTACCAGTAGATTCCTTATTTTTTCCACTTATTGGCTAAGAAGCCTTTCATATGGTTTAAAGAATTTTTTTTTTTTTTCTCTAAAATCTTTAAACCATACGCTCAACTGTTAAAAAAAAAATTGCAGCTGATGTTGGGCTTTTTATTTGTCAATCCTTCACCCCCATTCCTCATCCTTTGCTCCACAACTAGTTGGGATTTAGATTTTTGAAACCTTGTGAATGCACGCACATTCTATTTGACATAACTTTGCAAATGTTATTACAGTATTTAGATGTACAGAATGAAATATAATATGTTCATTTTTGTCTGTTTTTCCTCTAGACGGGTGCATTAGTTCACAGCTATCGGGGAACAGGGGGCATATTTGAAGTTTGCTGGAATGCAGCAGGAGACAAAGTTGGAGCAAGTGCATCAGATGGTTCAGTAAGTGTGAGAACATTTCCATGTATCTTTAAGACTTTTTTTTTTTTTTTTTCCTACCTTAAATTGGGGTGCCCCTAAAAAAAAAAGAAAGATATTTAGCAGCTAGAGGCATCATTCAGATATTATTTCCAGCAGCCGATTCTGTGCACGATTCTGGGCAGTTCTGCCGTTCGTTCTTGTAAGCGACAGGAGGGGACGTGTTCCCCTCTCACCGCCATCTGGTGCTTCTCCGGGCTCTCCCGTGCCATCGGGGGCCTGGAGAAAGAATCGTCCGGCACAGAATGATGACGATAGAGATTTCTGGTGACCAGATGGTCACTAGTCATCTCTATGACCTTCGGAGGAAATCAAAGAAGCCGTGATTGCGGCTGCCAGCATGAGATCAGTGAATTTTTTTCCCCCAATCTCATGCTTTTCAGCCTGGAGGAGAGATGTGGGGTCTTATTGACCCTGCATCTCTCCATAAAGAGGACCAGTAGCAATACATTCCTATTACAAGGGATGTTTACATTCCTTGTAATAGTAATAAAAGTGATCAGAAAAAAAAAAGTAAAAATAAAAAAAATAAATTAATAAAAAAAAGCCCCTGTCCCTGGTTGCTTGCACTCGGAAGCGAACGCACAACTAAATGTCCCGCCCACATATGTAAACTCCACTTAAACATGTGAGGTATCACCACGTGCATTAGAGCGCATGCAACAAATCAATTACCTCCTCTGTAACTCTAAACTGGTAACCTGTAAAAAAAAATTAAAGCGTCGCCTATGGAGATTTTTAAGTGCTGCAGTTTAACGCCATTCCATGATTGTGCGCAATTTTAAAGTGTGACATGTTGGGTATCTATTTTCTCGGAGTAACATCATCTTTCACATTATACAAAAAAATGGGGCTAACTTTTTGTTTTTTTATTTGGTGAAACTGATCTTTTTTCCCCCCAAAAAAATGCATTTGAAAAATGATTGCGCAAATACCATGCGAGATAAAAATTTGCAGTGACCGCCATTTTATTCCCTAGGGTGTCTGCTAAAAAAAACATATATAATGTTTGGGGGGTTCTGAGTAATTTTCTAGCAAAAAAGATGATTTTTACATGAAGGAGAAAAGTGCCAGAATAGGCCCGGTATTAAAGTGGTTCAAATATTTGGTCCCAAAAAATACTGTGGGAGAACTTGCAATAAATGTATGCAACTTTCTGCAATACATTTACATTTCCTCTTCTATTGTTAAAATACTTGTTGATCTGTACGGTGAAACCTAACTTCCTGTAGTGAACAGACAACACTGTGTCTGCTGCACTGAAATCCCCCAATGCTAAGCTCTTCCCTCCTTGACTACAGAACACCTCCCCTTATATTATGGAGGGAAGGTTCTCTGTATTCCAAATGTCCAGCAGGGCTAACATTGCTAAGGAAATCTGTTCAGCAGATGCATTGATAGCTCAGTTAGGGAAAAAATGGTGTGCCTCTAACGCATTTTCAGGTTTGTTAATTTTGTTTTGTTTTTTAGTATGCACAACCCTGAATTTTACACATATGGAAAATTTGGGTGTATTAAATTGACTAAATGTCTTTTTCTAATGCAGGTTTGTGTATTAGACCTACGAAAATAGCGCTACTGGTTGGAAGCCATGGACCGACTATGAATGTGTACATAGCCAAAATGACTGTCCCTGACCCATGTACTGCTATAGTCCCATTTAACCATGGCCAGTCCACTGCAGCCAAACCGAAATTAAGTCCTATAAATATTTTAAGATGAGGGGAAAAAAATCCCTACAAATTGTGGCACCTCAAAGAGGACAAAATTCTTTAGTCGCATCTGGTGAGTTTGTGTGCTGGGAACAGAATTCTTCACAACACCTGGAAAGGAAGAGGACTCCGGACACGCACACAGAGCGTAATTGCACCAAATTTGGAGGATTGTGGTCAAAATACATTCAACTACCTTGTGTGTCTCCTTCCCCTGCTTATTTTTTCCTGTCTTTTTTGTTACTTTTGTGTTTTATTTTCTGGTCAGTCTACCTGTACAGAGAATGTGGGCTTTTATACTTGAGCAATAGTTTGTGGCTTTGAAACATTATATTTGGGGCTTAAAAAGAGATATCAGATGGCTGTATCAAATAACTTTACACATTTTTGTTTGCTTTGGCTTTTTCTTTGTACAAATAGTTCTGTTTTCGTACAAGTATGGAAAGATGAGAATGACTTGGTACACAGCTCTGATGGATATAATGGGATAATGTACTGCCTGCAGCACATGCATGAGCGTTTATTTTAATAACTTTGTTTAAAGAGCAGTAGTGCTGTGTAACCAATCAGGAATTAGTTCATTGGTAACATCAGGCCTGTGAAAACGTATTTATGATGGGTTTGAATTGATTTGATACATGGAAGTACATTGTTATTAGATAAAGTCATAGTGCTTCACACTGCACTCAGAGATACTACTTACAAGTAAATTTGTTTATTTTATTTTTTTGGTGACGTGGCTGAATGCTTATTTGGGACAGAATTCTGCCAAACCAGAAGGGCACAAATAACAAAGATCAGACCGCAGACATGCAAGTGTCTTTGTTTCTTTTAGACCATAAACCCATTATGGTTTACTTGTGCTCTACTACAATAGGAGTAAAGTTCCCTCATCCAACAATTTTTTTATTTTTTTAAACAGATATACTGTTTCCTTTGCGACAAACGCCATTTTTTTCATCCCCTTATATTCTTTAAGCATATTTTTAAATACCAGGCATATACCTACATAAACCTTAAAAAGAAATTCCAGTGTTAATGGAATATTAGATATTGTTTGCGTCCCATAGAGAGAGTTCCATTATATATGAATATCAATAACATAGAAGGAAGAGCAAGCGGTTCACCGTGTATAATTATTTTAGGCTTTATTTTTAATCCAGGTTTTAGGCTGTACTATATAAGACTGAGCAAATTATTTATACGTTTATGTTTCTGCACCTGTTTAAACAAAAACCTTACAAGTTCCATGCTGCTATTCAGAATAGTTTCAATACCCGCTTCCCTCTCACCCCGTTAGATTTTTATAATTTTCATACATAAAATATATATATATTAGTAAAAATATTGCCACCTTTTAAACAGCATAGTTGAGCTATGTTCCCTGCTTTTGGGAAACAGTCTGGTGGTTGGGCCAAGTATACATTATTGTAAATTAACTGAGCATGGCAGTTATGTCACAAGCCTTTTATCAGAAATGTTTTTATTGCTAAAATTTAGTGAATACAACCACTGAAGGACCAGAGAGATCTGTGACTGGATCAATTGTTGAGCAATGTACTGCAGAGATTGTTGAAAACACTGTGAATACAAAAGTTTTATCTCAATTTTCTTCATAGGTCAAGAGTGTCTTTAGAGAAGTGTTATCCAAATGTTGGGGTTGCTTGTGTTCTAGTTTTCGTCTCCTGCATTTGTTTTTGTCAAAAAGAAAAGAAAATGGAGTGTGGTTGGAAACTGAATGGCATAGCAGATAAATCTGAAGTTTGAAGGAATGTGCACATAGGAGTGATGACAGCATGTTTCCTTTTGTTTCTCTTCTATATCTCCATTGTGTTTTGACAAACAAATGTGGTAGATAACAGAGCATTTTAAATGGCCTTGTGAACTCTGGTTAAAATAAATCTGTGAAAATACCTAGGGTGCCATTGCCTAACTTCCCTTTTGAAAATACTAGTTTCCTGCCTGTTTCATGTGCTTTTGTATTTTTGGACATTTGGACTGAGTTTACTAGCTTCATGCTAGCTCCAGGACAGTGGCCTAGTAGCAGTTTAAGGCCAGAGTAACAAAGGTAAATTTTGGGAATAGATCTGCAGTTGCATCTTTTGTAACTGTATCAGTGCAGGTTTTCTTTAAAACCTAGGACCGGCTCATAAAAGAAATTCCATGCGGGATTCAAAATAAAGTATAAAACTTGCTACATGCATGCCCCCTGCAGACTTGCTTATCTGCAGTCCAGCCCTAGCCCTTTTTCAGGTTGGATGTTGCCCAGTGTCATCCTACCCACTTCTTCAAGCAAGGGCATCGAAAACCCACCCTCGAAGGGTGCTTTTATCAAGCCGCCCTGGGCTCACAGGAGAACGCTACAAGAATCTGTACCATATCGGTTTGTGGTGCTGTTCAATGCAATATTCAGGGTTCACTCAACTGCAGAAGGAAGAAAAGGCCTCCACATCAGACCAGATCAGGAACTGCAGTATTTTAGGTATGTATACTGTTTGTTTTCATTTGTCATGTTATAGCTAGTACAGTTTAGTGCTAGTTGGTCACATTCCAACTGTACTTGTTCTGTCGTTTTAAGGCATTTTGTAGCTTCTCCAAGCCACTTCAGTTCCAATGATACTCCAGAAATCTAATCCACAAGGGTAGCACAGACACCCTAATCCAAAAATGTCCAAAAATAGGATGGTAGATGTGAAATTCGTGGAGCCATCTTAAAGTTACATAATTAAAGCTTTTGGTGTTAGAACATCTGCATAGGTGCTTACACCTTTAGCCATGTAACTCAATTAAATAAAGTGATACTGAAGTCTGTTGTTTTTAAAGAAAAAAAAAACATGTTATACTTACCTGCTCTGTCCAGTGGGTTTTGTGCAGAGTAGTCCAGAACCTCTTCTTGGGTCCCTCGCTGGAGCTGCTGGCCCTTTCCTCCTGTCGAATGCCCCCACAGCAAGCAGCTTTCTATGGGGGCAGCCGAGCTGCAGCTCTGTGCCCATTCAGACACAGAGCCATGGTTCTGCCTCGCCCGCTCTCTTCTGATTGACTAACTGACTTTGACAGCAGTGGGAGCCAAGGGCACTGCTGCTGTGTGTTAGTTAATCAGGAGGGAGAGTCCTGGACGGCCAAGGCAATTGTGCACATTGCTGGAATGAGATGGGGCTCGGATAAGTATGAGGAGGGGCTGCTGTACACAGGATTTTTATCTTCATGCATTAAATGCATGAAGATAAAAACACCTGCCTTTAGAATCACTTTAATGCTGAAATCACCAGAGTAG
Source organism: Lithobates pipiens (assembly GCF_037356315.1). Taxonomy (NCBI): domain Eukaryota; kingdom Metazoa; phylum Chordata; class Amphibia; order Anura; family Ranidae; genus Lithobates; species Lithobates pipiens. Next base: position 408,300,618 of record NW_027507758.1, read on the forward strand.
CGAAAAGCATTATATGTGGGAAACAGATGTTAAAGGCCCTCGCCACTTTATTTTTCTCCTCAAGGAGTATTTTTCTTTTCCACCTCCCATCCTGTTATTGAACAATCAGTACCTACACATTTCATGGTAATTGGATTAAGAGGTCTGTTACCTGTGTGGATAAAAAAAGTTATCATCCTGACAGTCATTGGAACTGAACTGGCTTGGGGATAGTTTTCAAAATGTCCTCAACATTACAGAACTAGCCTATTATCCTGCGTTTTAAAAACCTAGCAAGGTGCAAGTAGTGGGGATTACAGAAAGCTAGACTAGGGCACTATAGAACATCCTCTAATGAAAAAATATGAAGGAAACCATTTCTAGCCTTTTTCAAAAATTGCTAGAGGTCTTGCTGTGACTGGCTTCAGTATTAGTTAAATACTGCAAGTGTATAGCAAGCAGGTCTAGTATCTCTACTTGTGAGGATCAGTAGCAAGAATATTGAAGGCAAAGGATTAGTGTGACATCCAAGCAGCTAATATTTTCAGAATTAGTGCCACACTAGCAGCCTACATGCTTCTCCCATTACAGATCCTTTTTAGACCAACCAAAGCGGCTTCCTTTTGCTGTTGGTCTACTAAGAGAAATTCCAGTAGGCGCTTTGCTTTATGCACATTGTATCTGGAGTAAAATATGATTATTAAAAGAATTATGTTAAAGTGGACTCCTCACAATGTAATTATATTGTGGAACTCTACTTTAGCTGTATTACCAAACATTTTTATACTCCTTTTTCCCATAATAGCAATGTCATTCAGCTACACATTGGAAGCTTTTCTTTGAATATGCTAAATAGTTGCTTTCCCATGCAAAGTACTTGTCCCTTGCAGGGAAAGCAACAGATTTTATTTGTTTTTACTTTTTGTATGCAACTTACCAGCCTCATTAACATGACTTTTGCCGGTCTAATATCCTATAGTCATCTATGGTAACTAGAAAGCATACTATACAGAATTGGATTAATGTGTATTTATGCAGAGAAATACTATATCACATTATTGATATGGTGTGTTTTTTTTTTTTTTTTTTAAGTAAACAAGTCCACTTGAACATGCTTCTGTGGTTGAACAGGATGACGGTGTTAGTAGTTTAAACATCTTCAACTGGTTTGTTAAAACTAGAAAAAAGAATGAATTGTCAATTTCAACCAAATATTAGCTTAAAATCCATGTGCTTCTGTTTGCCATGGGCACCACACTTTTTTCCAGATCCTTTTTATCCTTGCTTAAAATACATTAAACATGTAGTGTTTGATTTGACGGGTCCTGTAATGCAAAGTGCATTGTAAGTTTCCTTCAAATACAACCTGTTTTCTGTAGAGCAGAGCTAGTGTGGATAGGAAGGGAAAGGTAATGCTGTTCCTGTGCTGCAAAAAGTGTTTTTTATTGGTGGCTTGTATATACACACCACTTTAGGAAGAAAAGAAAAATCACAAGCTTGCATAGCTGTTACACACAATTAGCCCTTCCCACATTCTCTTTCATGTAAAATCAAGAATTTATTTGTGCATTTACTCATTTATTAGGTGAAAATAACAAAGTAGCCATATATTTTAACAGAATTTTTTTTCCCCCGTACGTATGCATCTAAAAAGTGCATCCCAATACAGCCATGACTGTTTTAAACTTGATTTTTGTATTATATTTTGGTATAATACAAACTCAGTTTCTTTCTTCTATGGGCGTTTTCACTAATATTAACATCAACTGACCTGTTCCTATGTTCTTCCCCCTTCACAGTGCACCGTGTTTTTTTTTTTTTTTGTTTTTTTTTTTTGCTTTTCTCTTTTTATTGTGCATTTACAATGTTATCAATGTTCAGAAGCTTTCCTAATTAAAAAAAAAAATTATAAAATAAAAAAAAAAGTCTGGCAGTTAATTTTTGCTAGAAGACTATGTATGTGGCTGATGTTAAAGAAATGTGTGCAATAATGATAGAGAACCAAGTGCTCCCAGGAATAGACACAAATGTTTTGATTAATGCTGCAAAGCATTGGCTGGATTGATGTTTTACTGTCTTGGCTCAAATATGACCTGAGCAACACCAATAATTTTTCATATTTTTTTTAAATAGACTTTTTATATATTTAAGTGCTGATGTAAAACGGTTTAATTCCACCTAATGTAAAAAAAAAAAAAAAAAAAAACACAAATGCTTAATTTTAGAAGTGTTTAAAATATTATGAGAATACTTTGTAATTAATTCTGCTGCATCATAAAGAAAATGTAGCTTTTCCTTGCACTTCAGCTGTTTCTAGTCTGAATATCTCCAACTGTTAGATTTTAATTGGAAGTTTCAACCTGTGCTCTGATTATCCCCCTCGGTATGCTTTTACTTTTCCAACCTTTTAAAAAAGGCATTTAAAATTCAGCCCACAGATAGCTATGTGATCTTTTATTTAATAAAGCCTTCTATGTTGTGTAGCCATAAAGCTATACAGTAAGCAAGGGACGTCTTTATGGATACTCTACAAAATATTGGTGTACAGCTTCCAATTCCTCTATATATGCCTGAGAAGTTCCTGCTTGTGAAAATACAATTCCTTTGAGTCTAATTCTGTGAGCCTATCAGCAGCACTGGAGTCACAAGTCTGCATCCTTTCTTGTGCTATTCAACTAACCAATGTATAAACCTGAACCAGCCCACTGCAGTTTTTTGTACATGTTAAATACTTTTATTGTTTGGTTTTCATGATAACTTGTCTAACAGATTACTTTTTTTTTTGGTGTTCTGTACTGTCCTGGACCATGTTAATTACACTTTGATGTATTTTGGTTCCACAACATACGTTTCTCCAGGTCCCCTACCCTACTTAGCCTTGTTTTGACACATTTTTTCTGTTGCATTTACCTTTTTGCATTGTATTGCTCTGACAACTGTAATTTGATTCAGATCTGAAAGAGGTCCAGAATAAAATATATTTTGATATTATTGTGTAGTATCTTGTCTGTCTTTTAAAAAAAAAATGTCAAGTGTTCCTAGGACTTTGTGTACAGTATCCTATATAGGGACCAGCAACATGGACTGGTAAGACAGGGCCATCTGGTTTCTGTCCTATATATAATCTCATAAAGACAAATGGACAAAAGGTGCTGCAATCTAAGTGTATCTATTTGTTAAATTGTATAACTAAAAACAAAGGGTAAGATTGCTCTCAGAACTGGAAGAAAGAGGCATATTATCAGTCCCAGGAAGCTTGTTTGGACTTCTGTGTCTCCCGCTGTGGGTGGATAGAAGTGTGGTGGCAGAGGGTGCTCTGCAGGACAGAGACCGATGGGTAGAGGAATCCGCCAGCTGGAACTGTAACCAGGCTGGAAAGCAAGCCAGCAATGGGATCAGAACTGGAAGGGTGTTGGGGCATGGTGATGCCTCGAAGTGGGTAGTGAAAGGTTTCTGAGCAAATCCACTTTTGTCATAGAAAGGGGAGGTGTGGGAGTGCAATGGGAGGGAGGGAACTGTCATCAATACTAAAGGGAATAAAGTGTGGAATGGGCCAGGTTTGGATAAAAGAGGGCTGAGCCTATGGTTGTTGAATTCTAGTATATAGGACATGACCAAGCTTTTAAAGGGGAATGCTAGCCTACAACTCGAATTGCTTAAACAAATGCAATGAAAAATTAATAATAAAAAATGCTGAAACTTTGAAAACTGTGACCATTAAAAGATTTGATATAAAAAACAAAGTGAATATAAAAGGTCTACACACCCTTATTTAAAATGTCAGGTTTCTGTGATGTAAAAAAATGAGACAAAGATAAATCTTTTCAGTACTTTTTCCACCTTTTTAATGTGACCTATAAACTGTACTACTCAATTGAACAACAAACTGAAATCTTGTAGATGGAGGGAAGTAAAAAAATAAGTTTACATAAGTGTGCACACCTTTTAAACTAAAACTTTGTTGAAGTACCTTTTGGTTTTATTATAGCTCAGTCTTTTTGGTTATGAGCCAATCAGCATGGCACATATTGACTCTTTGCCAAAACACTCCAAATCTGTCAGATTTGTGAGGGCATCTCCTGTGCACAGCCCTCTTCAGATCATCCCACACATTTTTAATCAGGTTCAGGTCTGGACTCTGGCTGGGCTATTCCAATCTTCTTCTGGTGAAACCATTTCTTTGTTGGTTTGGATGTTTGCTTTGGGTCGTTGTCCTGCTGAAAGATAAAGGTCCTCTTCATGTTCAGCTTTCTAGCAGAAGCCTGAAGGTTTTGTGCCAATATTGACTGCTAATTGGAACTGTCCATAATTCCCTCTATCTTGCCTAACGCCCCTGTTCCAGTTGAAGAAGGCCCCAAAGCATGACGCTGCCACCACCATGCCTCACTGCGGGCATGGTGTTCTTTTGGTGATGTGCAGTGTTTTTGCACCAAACATCTTTTGGAATTAAGGCCAAAAAGTTCAATTTTGGTTTCAGCAGACCATATAACAATTTCCCTCATGCTTTTGGGAGACTTCTGATGTGTTTTTGCAAAATTTACCCAGGCTTGGATGTTGGTTAAAAAAAAAAAAAAAGGGCTTGCGTCTTGCCACCCCAAAGCCCAGACATATGAAGAATACAGGAGATTGTTGTCACATGTACCAAACAACCCGTACTTGCCAGATATTCTTGCAGCTCCTTTAATTTTGCTGTATGCCTTTTGGCAGCCTCCCTGACCAGTTTCCTTTCATCTTTTCATACATTTTTGGAGGGGTGTCCAGTTCTTGGTAACATCACTGTTCCATATTTTCTCTACTTGATTACTGGCTTCACTGTGTTCCATGGTATACCCAATGTCTTGGAAATTCTTTTGTACCCTTCTCCTGACTGGTACCTTTTAACAATGAAATCCCTCTGATGCTTTGTAAGCTCTCTGCAGACCATGACTTTTGTTGTAGGATGCGACTAAGAATGTCAGGGAAGACCTACTAGAACAGCTGAACTTTTATTGGGGTTAATCAGAGGCATTTAACATGATTTTGAATGTGACCGCTTAATTCTGAACACTGCTACATCCCCAGTTATAAGAGGGTATGCACACTAATGCAACCATATTATTATATAATATATATATATTTTTTTTTATTTTAAATCCCTAAAAGATTTCAGTTTGTCTTTCAATTGAGCTGTACAGTTTATAGGTCACATTAAGGGTGGAAAAAGTTCTAAAATTATTTATAGTCCTTCTTCTTTTTTTTTTTTTTTTTTTTTTTTTTTTTACATTGCAGAAACCTGACATTTTAAGGGGGGAGGGGCCAGGAGCACCAGCTGTTCGCAAAACATGTCAGCACGGCACCATTACCCTTGTGACATTCATTCCTAGACCAGACCCGGCAGACTTCCACACCCATGTTATCTACCTGTGGACCAAGATTGCACACACAAGAGTGCTCTGGTGGACTTCCTCTGTGTGGATCCTGTCCATGAGGCATTAGGAGCCTTCAGCATGGCTGGGGAGTGGTGAGATCGCTCACCCACATGTTACCAGCCTCCTAGTAAAATACTGCACGCACACAGCTCCTATGTGCACCTGTCCACCCGCTTACAGTCCAGCCTTACACAGCCAGGTTAGCTGTTTGGCTACCATTCAGTACATTGGTGCGCAGACTCCATTCAGCGTTTACCTGTAAAGGTACTATGCAAATACGCCACTGACTGTTTTGGCGGACTCTGCTATCCATCCGTCATGTACTCCACCTCACATTTGGCCCTGTACTACCATTGAAGTCATAGACTGGCTAACTGTGGTTAAACCACATTATATTCTATCTGCAGTCACTTGTTCTAGTGCCTCTTTGATTCAACTATCGGATTGGATGTGTGTGTGGTGGATGTGTGATTTGTGTGGTTTTCCTCAATCGCATCTGTCAGACGCGAGTAGAGGAGAGCCGTTCGGCTGCTTCTCTGATGGGGGGTTCTATGCTGATTATCAGTGCAGCCCACCAGGGAGGCCAAACACTAATGCCTGCCAATCAGTGGTGCCCGTCAGTGAAAGGGAAAACTTATTTATTGTTTTGTAACAAAAATAAAGTTCGGCCTTTTTTTTTTTAAATTTGTTTAGCAGAAAATAAAAATCCCATTGGTGATTAAATACCACCCAAAGAAAGTTCTATTTGTGGGAACAAAATGATAAACATTGTTTTTGGGTACAGTGTAGCATGACCGTACAATTTGCTTCCCTGATGAAGTCACATGTCCAAGTGACGATACGTGTAGGATTGGACTAGGAGGATACCGGAAGTGACATCCGGAGTACAAACGTGGAGTCCATTCGTTTGGTGTCGTTTTGCTTTTGTTTTGCCTGTGTATTGCATGTCTAAATGTGAGTACCAAGGACTATGTCCTTTTAGAATAAAGTTAAATTTTAATAACATACTTCACTATTGGAGCTCCTTCTTTTCTCCTATGGATATGAGTGATGGCTTATGACTAAGCACCTAGAAGGGACCACCTATATTACCTATACCACCTGATTGCTGGAAGTAATATCTGCTGTCTACCTTACAGCAGTGAGGTAAGGTAGTTATTGCACCTAGTGTGTGGACACCGATTGTTTGAAGATTCACGAGATCACCGGTGGCGTTTTGCTTTCTGGTCACGGAGTCATTATATGCTTATGACACAGAGTGGATTCACATAGTGCACGTCTAAATACGGACTAATGTTTTTGTTATTGGAGACATTGCCACCGCTATTGGATACTAATTATTTTATTGCACTCTATTGCAGATGTCTCAAACTGGCAGCCCTCCAGTTGTTGCAAAACTACAAGTCCCATGAGGCATTGCAAGGCTGACAGTTATAAGCATGACTCATACAGACAGAGGCATGATGGGACTTGTAGTTTCACAACAGCTGGAGGCCCGCCAGTTTGAGACCCCTGCTCTATTGGATATTGATTATTTGTTTTGCTAATATTTGTTTATACATAATTTTTTTGATCATTTTTATATTTTTTATTTTATTTTTATTTTCACTTGATGCACTTTATGGACTGAATTTGGGATTTCATCGCAAACATTTTAGTTTTGTCATCTTTATGGGTACTGGATGCACTTTACTGTTTACTGTCACTGGATGCACTTTAGTCTAAAAGGATCCAACCGTCATATTGTATGTGATTGGATACTACTTAGATGGCACTTATTCACTTTTTGAAACTGCTAGTTTAATCAGTCACATGCAGCTATTTCATAATAATTTGTGTATTATATATTAGGATATACATCTATATCTATAAATGTATTTATATTTTTTTTGTGTGGAGCGCAACACCATTTAACATACATACAGCATATCTATCTAGGGGAGGGTTTGAGCCCCTGTCTGTGTTTTGCTGCAACCATAACTTTCTTCTTTATTTGTTTAAACATTGTGGTGCGAGGATAATTTATAGCTATGACCGTACAATTGCCATTCAAAGTGCGACAGAGCTTCAAGCTGAAAATTTGGGCAGAAAGGTGTATAAGTGCCCTGTATTCAAGTGGTTAAACTCCTAGGATATTGATCTGGTCAGTGAACCACTTCATCCCAGGAGGATTTGGATGCGCACATTTTACAGTGTGGCATTGCACTGCTTCTACTGGTAATTGCGCCATCATGCAATGCTGTACCCAAACTAAATTTGCGTCCTTTTTTTCCCTACAAATAGAGCTTTCTTTTGATGGTATTTGATTGGCTCTGCAATTTAAATTTTTTGCGAAAATTTTAAAAAATCTATTTTCTACTTTTTTTTTTAATAAAAAAAAAAAAATGAATAAACTCTATTTTAGTCATACATTTAGGCCAAAATATATTCAGCCACGTGTCTTTGGTAAAAAAAAATATCAATAAGTGTATATTGGTTTGCACAAAACTAAGGTGTCTAGAAACTAGGGTACATTTTCTGGAATTTCTTTTCTTTTAATTTCTTGAGGTGCTAAAATGGCTGGGTAATACAACCCCCCGCCCCCCCCCAAATTACCTCATTTTGGAAAGTAGACACCCCAAGGAAGTTGCTGAGAGGCATGTTGAGCTCATTGAATATTTTTTTTTTGTGTCACAAGTGATTGAAAGATGACAAAAAAAAAGAATAATTACACAAAGTTGTCATTGAATGAATGAAATACTTGTATAGCGCACAATGCGAACTGAATTGCCTCTAGGCTCATATATTATGATATATGATATATTGCTCACACATGCCATGGTTATATGTGAAATGACACCCCAAAATACATTCTCCTGAGTATGGGGATACCACATGTGTGAGGCTTTTTGGGAGCCTAGCCATGTACAGATCCCCAGAAACCAATCACCTCAGGCTTTCTAAGGGCGTAAAATGGTGATTTCACGTTCTCACTACCTATCACAGTTTCGAAGGGCCATGAAATGACAAGATAGCAAACCCCCCGAATGACCCCATTTTGGAAAGTACACACCCCAAGCTATTTGATGCATGTTGAGTCCATGGAATATTTTATATTTTTCCACAAGTTTTTTTTATTTTTTTTTTTTTTTTTTTTTTTTTTTTTAACACAACATTGTCACTAAATTATAGATTTGTTAAAACATGTCATGGTTATATGTGGATTTACACCCCAAAATACATTCTTCTGCTTCTCTGGAGTATGGGGATACATGTGTGGAACTTTTTGGCAGTCTAACCGCGTACAGGACCCCGAAAACCAATCGACGCCTTCAGGCTTTCTAAAGGCGTACATTTTTGACTTCACTCCTCACTACCTATATGAGTTTCGGAGGCCATGAAATGCCCAGATAGAACAAACCCCCCTCCCAAATGAACCCATGTAGACACCCCGAGCTATCTGCTGAGAGGCATGTTGAGTATTTTGCAGATCTCGCTTTTGTCAAAAAGTTTTGAAAATTGAAGAAAATTTTTTTTTCTTTCTTCATTTTCAAAAATCTGCAAAATACTCACCATGCCTCTTAGCAAATACCTTGCAGGTCTCATTTATTTTTGAAAATGAAGAAAGACCCTATCGAAAATGAAGAAAGACATGCCGCTCAGTAACTTGGGGTATCTACTTTCCAAAATGGGGTAATTTGGGGGGTTTTGTGCTAGCTGGACATTTCAGGGCCTCCGTAACTGTGATAGGTAGTGAGGAGTAAAATCACAATTTCTCTTATGTTCACTGACTGACGCAGCTCGTTTCTTAGACCATCAGGTTGTTACGCCACCTGCAGGAGAGGACTAGGCAGAACGTTTTAACATGTACAACAAAACCAGAACTTTCTAGTTCCACTCATAGGGAGGTCCCTTAGGTATCAATCCCCCAGCATGCCTCCTGCAGCCTCAGTTTTTTTTCTGCCTAGTGAAGGAGAAGAACCTAGGAACCCTGCGGGCCCATCGGTCCGTAGATTTTTTTCTGCAATTTGCCTTTTGCACAAGATTAAGATCCTGTGATCTGCTATCAACAGCTGGCTGGGTGACAGGCTGGATACCCTTATTGTTGTAGTCTCCCCGGCCTGGCCAGTGAGCGTGTGCAGACCAGAGCTCCATGCTGGGTCAGCCACGACATGCCCCCCAGCTCCAGGGGTGGCCGGTGAGTGTAATGCTCCGGGGAAACATATGCCTGGGCTACTGATGTCTGCGTCAGTGTGCCAGGCCAGCAGCCACCCCATAGTGGGTCTTTGATGGAATATTTCCCAGCTCGTCAGGACTGTTACAGCTCTCCCTGCCTCAGTGGGGCTGAGCAGCTGAGCATTCCCTGGGAGGTCGATTCGGGGGTCCCTCACCTCCCTCTCTTCTCTCCCTGTCCCTATCTTCCCTCCCCCCCCCCCCCGAGGGGGATGCTGCAATGGGCTGCTGAGCGGTGTGTGTGCCATAGACAGGGGCTCTCACCTGGGGTGGGGGCTGCGCTGGGTAGCTGTGCCCTGGATGTCTGTAGGTCTCTCCCCTGAGTGAGGCTGTCTCTGCTAAAAAAGGGGGGGGGGGTAAGGTTTGCGATATGGGGACAAAATACTTTTTGGGGAATAAATATTAGAAGAGGCAATAAAAATCGGAAATTATAAAATATATATGATATAAATCACACATATATATGGAAAGGAGGCTGCCACTACCAGATAATACCAGCCTAATAGGTTGGGGAAAATGTGAATACTGAAATGGTAGCTATGGCGCTCTCCTGTGACAGCAAATAAAATACATACTACATGTGAATTACAAGTGCTAGAATAAATGAACAACCTTCTTAGAGTGCTAGTGCTACGTTTATTCCAGTGCAAATTGCAGGTTGTAAGCAAAAAAACAAAAAATGCTGGAAAAACAAAAATATATATATATATACACTCTATATTTCACAACTATGTGCAATCGAAAGTGCTTATGTGCTTTTAGTGCAAAATACGTGCATATAAAGCTTATGAAACTTATATCATCTTCACGCAATAAAGTCCATTACAAAACAATGAAGTGCATTAAAAAACAAAAATAAAAATGACTTCCAAAATTTCCACAGAAATTCAATCAAAGTGACTTGTGCTCAGTGCCTGATGTATCCTGAATTATAACCAGTGCGTTTTCCATGCATAAGAAAAATTGCCGCAATCAACAGCTCCCCTGCCCCTGTAGGGGTTAACTCGCCTCCACAGTGTGAGCCCCTGTGTCACTAAGTAAAGCTGGTCTGGTTAATATTCAGTTACTCCTCATTTCCTCGTGTTGCGTAAGAAAATAAAACATCCATATTGTAGTAGTGTTTAAGACTATTGCCTTTATTGCAATTCAAAAGTGGCTACTCACATAGATCAGAGGTAAAAAAACGCTTGTAAAATACAATCACCGCCGCCGCCTTGTGAGAGAGTATGTACACGTTAGGCCACGCCCGACGCATTTCATCATTGGATGTCATTGGCTCCAGACGACGTCCAATGACGAAAGGCGTAGGACGTGGCCTTCCTTTTGACTTGGCATTAGCCCCCCCAAGTTTTTACCAAGGTATTGGCTCCTGTTTTGGCATTGCTGCGACAATGCGGGATCGCAATTGTAAGTTGCCTAGACGATCTCCTCTTGAGAGCATTTTCCGCCTCAGAAGTAGAGGAGGATGTGGCAATCACCATGCAGACCCTGCAGGAATTTGAGTGGCTGTTGAACCTAAAAAAGTCGGTGATCGTACTGACTCAGCGCTTGGAGTACCTAGGCTTACTGCTGGACTCCATGGAAGCGAGAGTGTTTCTCCCTTCAGACAAGCTGCAGACTCTCAGAGCTGCAGTAAAACTGCTGATGAACCGTAGGTGATCGTCGCTACGTTTCTTGTAGAAGGAGATCTTGACAAATGGGACAAATTTCCATTATCCCTGGATTGGCAGATTCAGGTGAGCCAGTCAGTCAGGGACTCCCTGCTCTGGTGGCTGAGATCCCCTGCACTTCGATCCAGGAAGTCGTTCCTACCTCTGAATTGGACAGTGATCAAAACGGACGCCAGCCTAACCGGCTAGGGTAGAGTAATAGGAGCTCAGTTGACCCAGGGCCTCTGGTCGGAGGAGGAATCCATGTTGCTGATCAATGTGCTCGAGCTGCGAGCGATCAGGCTATGCCTCTCCACATGGTCGATAAGACTTTGAGGGCGTCCGATCAGGATCCAGTCAGACAACGCCACGGCGGTGGCATATGTCAATCATCTAGGAGGAACAAGAAGCTTGGCCACCGCACGGGAGGACGCTCACATCCTTCAGTGGGCAGAGCGACAGGTACCGGCCATTTACATCCCGGGAGTGGAGAACTGGCTGGCGGACTACCGAAGTCTCCAGATGCTGGACCCAGGAGAATGGGCGTTGCATCCGGAGGTGTTCAGGCTACTGTGCCTGCGATGGGGCACTCCAGACGTGGATCTTCTGGCCTCCCTTCTCAATCGGAAGGTGCCGAGATTCGTGTCCAGGACAAGAGATCCTTGGGCCGACGCGTCTGATCTATGCCTTTCCTCCGCTAAAGCTACTACCATGCCTGCTCCAGTGGAGGCCGAGGGGATTCCAGTAATACTGATTGCCCCAGCGTCTTTGGTACACAGACCTTGTGCGCCTGGTGGCGGATGCCCCCTGGCAACTGCCTTTATGAGAGGACCTTCTCTCTCAAGGTCCACTTCTCCATCCTGCTTTACCATCGCTGGTTTTAACTATGTTGAGAGCACGGAAATCTTCTTCTTGGAAGATATATCATTGTACCTGGAAGGCCTACATCTCCATGTGTGAGGAGAAAGGATGGTGTCTGCGCTCCTTTTCTATATCCAGGATCCTGCTCTTTTTACAGTGAGGAGTAGACCAGAAATTGGCCTTAAGCACCATTAAAGGACAAATATCAGCCTGTCTTTTTTTCAGTGACCCCTGGCGTCTCACTCTCTAGTGAGCACTTTTGTTCAAGGGGTTGTTATTGGCGCTTCAGAAACCGCCATTTGAGAATATCAGAGAGATCCCTCTGTTGACTCTTTCCCAGAAAGTGGTTTTCCTAGTTTCCATTACATCGGCCAGGAGGGTTTCGGACTGGCGGCCTTGTCTTGCAAGTCGCCCTATCTGGTTATTCCACAAGGATAAGGTGGTGTTGAGTCCACAACCTTCTTTTCTGCCAAAGGTGAGGCCCCTGTCCTCATCAACATGGGGACAAGGTTCTTTTTAGGTGGGGGGCCACGCAGCCCCCCCTTCCCCAAAGCACCCCCCATGTTGAGGGCACGCAGCCTGGTACGGCTCAGGAGGGGGGCGCTCGCTCGTCCCCACCCCCTTTCCTGACCAGCCAGGTAGCGTGCTCGGACAAGGGTCTGATATGGACCTGGGGCGACCCCCACGCCATTTTTTTGGCATAGAGCTTCCCCTTTAAGTCCATACCAGGTGACGGGGCCAGCAATGTGTCAATCTTGCCGCCAAAGGTGGCGACATTGACTTCCTTCGCTGGTCCCGGCTACCTGGAGCCGCGTTAAAAATGAACGGACTTTCCTCCGTGTGTGGCCAAGTCCGTTCATTTCAAAAGTATGACGGATAGTCCCGTGTGTGGGCATGTCCGCTCGTTCGGACAGTCCGGCGGTTTGTCCGCCAGACTAAGTTCGCCGGATAGTCTGATTGTGTGTACGCAGCATAAGGTGCACAAAGACCCTTGTAATCCACCGGCGAGGCCGATAGTGAATAGTATTAATTCTGTAGCCGTCTGAGTAGAACAGTACTTGGATAATTTTCTCCAATTGAGTGTAATTAATACAAAAGCATATTTGAAAGATACATGACAATTTTTACAGCTCTTGGAATAGTTTAAATAATCCAAAGGTCAACGATGTGTTTTTAGTTAAGATGACGTAGCATCGCTATACACAGTGATAAATCATGATGATGCCTTATAAGCCCTAAATTGGGCTCTAAGTAAAAGAGATGATTTCTGTTCGCACAAAATATTTTTTTAGGAATTGTTCTAGAGTATTGTTTGAGTCACAATTTTTTTTAGTACGCTGGTAAATATTACATGCAAACCAAAGGTGTAGCAATGGGCGCTAAGTTCGCACCATCGCTAGCTAATTTGTTCATGAGCACCTGGGAAGACAGATCCATATATAGACAGCAAAGGAAAGAGTTGCTTTTTTATAAAAGGTATATAGATGACCTGTTTTTTATATGGGAGGGCACAGAATCCTCCCTAGATTCCTTTATTGCTGGTCTTAATAACAATACGAATAATATTAAGCTTGAATGTAAATGGAGTCGTGAATCGATAAATTATCTGGATGTAACAGTGATGTTAACTAACCATCAGGTGACTACCAAATGTTTCTTTAAACCAAGTGACCAGAATAGCCATTTATCAGTTCCTAGTGGGCACCATCCCACATGGTTAAAAAAACATCCCAAAGGGACAGTTTGAGAGTGCAACATAATTGTACACAAAATAATGATTTAGAACAGGTGCATGTCTTAAAAGAACGTTTTGTAGAAAAAGGCTATATTTTAGTTAAAGTGGTAAATGATATGATATACCCCAGATCGATTGTTTGACTGATAAACCGAAACAAACTAATACTAAACATGAATGGGGGTTCATTAGTGGATACCATGCCCAATATGAAGAAGTGGAGGTATTTAAAAAAAAAATATTGGCCATTATTAACCTCCGATAAAATTTTAGCTAAAACAATTCCAGAGGACCCAGTTTTTATTTATAGAAAGGGACGTTCTTTTGGTGATAAGATTGTGAAAAAAAGTTTAGATCCCCCCCCCTCTATGCCAATTATGTTTTGGGATAACCCTGGCTTCTTTGCTTGTCGAAGATGCATATCTTGTAAACAAGTTCACACTAAATTAAGGGGTATTACAGAATTCCAATCCACATCAAACTCTAAATTGTTTAAAATTAAAGATTTTATTTCATGCGTTACTACACATGTTGTCTATGCACTTCAGTGCCCCTGTAATTTGATGTATATTGGACATACAAAATGAACTCTAAGTAAACGAGTGTCCGATCACATTAACAACATCAAAATAGGGTATAAAGACCACAGTGTCTCAATGCATTTTAAAACTAAACACAATAGGGACCCTTCTGGACTGAAGTTCTGGGGTATAGAGAAACTGCATCCAGACTGGCCAGGATGCAATAAGGTCAGAGAATTGTCCAAGTTTGAGACTAAATGGATATATTTAACTGACACATTATGTCCAAAGGGTATGAATGTGGAATTAATTTAAATAGTTTTATCTGCGATTTTTTATGTTTTTTTTAATCAATAACATGACTAATCGATTCCTATCCCCCCTTTTTTAAAACTTGAGTTATGTATTGAAATATAGATTATAATTATAGTAAGATAATTTCGGTGGATTTTATGCGTGCATATGCATTTTAATATATTGGAAATCGCATGGGTATGCGATATCACTTTATTGATTGATAAATCGCATAATAGTCATACGATAAACTTTATCCATTTTGTATTGATGAATTACATATAGCATATGATTATTAGGAGATTAGTTCTGTTAACACAGTAATATGTGCTATTGGATGAGCGACTGTATAAAGTTAGGTAAAGTCGCATGATAATCACTATTAGTAAAGCAGACTGAGGGTTAATTTACCTGTGGGTTTTATTTAGTGATAATTGAACTAGGGGCTATAGTTTGTTATACTTGTATAGTAATTTGAGTATGGTATACTTTGTATTATGTAAACAAAATTTAGTTTAACACATATTGAATTATAGCCCTTATGTCTATTTTATTTGCTGTCTGTTTTAATTGTGGTCATTATGGCACAAAATATCAAAGTGTATTTCGCTATTATTAGAGGTAGATCCTGTTGGTGTTAAATAAGTGCTATACATTGACCGATCGTGATCGTGCAATTCTGATCAGTTTATGAAGTCTATTAATATATGCTTATTGTATGTTTAATTTTTAAGTGTATTATCATCTGATTCTGGTGATATGAGTATATTAAGTTGAGATGACATTTTAGAAGTTAATATGTGAAGGGATACATAGTATTGCATGGGTAGACATACATTGCATACTGTGACTGACGGGCGGAGTGCACCGTCACAGTGCACGTGATCACTGGAGGAGGGATCCTTGGGCGGTGCAGTGTTCTTAATGTGGAGAGCTGCGCTGCGTAGCCAGACCCTCTGATGAAAGTGATGACAGAAACGCGTCGGGGTGTTGCTACGCAGCATCCTACAGGGTCGACCGATTGCTCATCTCTCCTTGAAAGCGGTGAAAGGTTAGATGGGATCGCTCTACTATTACATGCCCTTGCTTGATGCAGATTTTGTGAGTGTTTTACTGTGAGATAATTTTAATTAATAAAATAGAGTTTACTGGATTACGCTATGTTCGTTTCTTTTATCTATTGCTGATGATGAGCATAATATAGATGGGAGGCGTCCAGTGAATTCAGACCGTTCATTTGATCAACAAGTGTGTAAACCAGCTGGTTCTGGTAAGTGGAATACCTGCAGGGGGTGGCACAAGTGGTGTGGTGAAGGAGTTTGTCCCACATTGGAATCACTACTAAAGCCTTTTTTTATGATGATTTATGGCACAGTCGCCTCTGCACAATAATGGACTTTGAGTGGTTTATTTTTATTGCACCTGCAGATAGTGGACTTTATGTTAAAGCCAATCATTTTTTTTAATCACTTGCTGAGTGTTCTTTTATAGAGCTGCTAATGTTTTAGAAATATTTTTTTCTTTGACATAATTTTGATTGTTTAGTTTTATGATAGTAGCTGCTTTTAGTGTTTGTATTAATAAACAATTTTTTCCGTGGGCGCTGAGGGAGAAATATTTGAACATCGTTTGACTATTTCTCATTGATTTATAATGCAAAGACCAGGTTGGTCAGGACAGGAGGGACAATAAATGCGAGTGTCACATCTATATCTCCGCTATCTACAGACATGACATCTTCTTTGGGGGTTTCTTTGGGTAGGGGTACCAGAGAGGACATGCGGAAAATGCCTCTCATGCAGCCGGCTTACCGCATTTGCATTGGGAAGTTGAGCAACAGCACCGTCTGGAAACAGAAGGGCTCAGATGATCTCTTACTGGAATTTAAGGAAGGATCCAGTATGTCCTGAAGTTTTATATAGCATAAAAGCATTCAGCAGAGCCTATTGAAATAAATATACGAACACTTTTCTTCATACAGTACATCAGAGCCTTAAGCAATTACTTAATGGGTTATGGGCCACCTTCAGATGTTGACACTGGTATATCCAATACAGGAAGTTGACTCCCCTATATAACCCCTCCTCCTTCCAGGAGTACCTCAGTTTTTTCGCCAGTGTCTAAGGTGTTGGTCTCGAGTAAAGATTTGCTCTGAGGAGCTCCAGGAGGGATCCATGCTGGATTTAAAAAACCTCCACAACCGTCCCAACCACGCCACTGTGGCCACAGGATGGTACCCAGGCCTCGCATACAAGAACGAGGTTTTGCCTGTAATGCTTCTGTTTGAGGGCTGGACCCTAGGAACCAGGACTCTTTGGTCTTGCTACATTACCTAAAGTTGTCCTGAGGGGTGCTATACAGGTCCAAAGGAGTGGAACTCCTATTAAAAGGGACCCAGTCTTTGATGGTTTAACTATGCTACCCACCATGATGGGTGAAGTTTGGATCTGTCTGTTTAATCAGCAGTATCCTGCAGGGAGGAAAAGGTAAGAGAAAAGCTTAGGAACTGCAAATTCCACCTATGACTTTTCTTTCATATTACATTGTAATGCCTTAATGCCTCCTCTAGATGGAGTTACAATATCCTATCAATCTGTGCTACAAACAGCGTGTGTCCTAGCAGCTGAAGGGGGTTCTTTAGTTCTCTTCCTCCAATTGAGGAAACTGAGTGGCAGTGTGACATTTCGCAGGAAAAACAGCACACTTATTTTAGCCTCAGACAGAACCCACCCTCCCGCCACCCACCACTCCCGCCACCCACCACTCCCGCCACCCACCACTCCCGCCAAAACTTCGAGGGGTGCGGGGCTGCTTTATAAAAACATTTTTACTTTACATTTTTTCCTCATAGAATGCAGCATGGCGGCTGCAGCCTTTCTCCTTCCTGGTCTGTGTTAGACCCGTAGTGTGCCGTGTGTGAGCTATGCTTGAAGGAAGAGGAGGGCGGATCAAGAAAAGGGGGTGTGGCTATAGCAGATGGCAGCGCGTTCGGACTCGGCATCCTGTGAAGCACACGGTGCACAGGCAATCAGGTTTACACCTGAGAAGGGGGGGATGATAAAAAGCTGACGATTATCACTTTATGTGTAGGAGGGCTGCCACAGGACACAGGAGCGCTGGAGCATGTGAGAGATTTACACAGGCATTTTCAGTACAGGAAAAAGACAGTGTTGTTTAGCATCGGTTTAATCTGTGCTACCATTGTTTTTTTCTTACTATTGCAGTATTCTTATGCCCCGTACACATGGTCAGATTTCCCAGCGTAAAATGTTCGATGGGAGTTTGTTGTCTGAAATTCCGACCGTGTGTAGGCTCCATCGGACATTTTCCATTGGAATTTATGACACACAAAATTTGAGATCTGGATCTCAAATTTTCCAACAACAAAATCCGTTGTTGGAAATTCTGATCTTGTGTACACAATTCCGACGCACAAAGTTCCACGCATGCTCGGAATCAAGCAGAAGAGCCGCACTGGCTATTTAACTTAGTTTTTCTCAGTTCGTCGTAAGTGTTGCACGTCACCACTCTCTTGACCTTTCGGAATTTACGTCAAGATTTGTGTGACCGTGTGTATGCAAGACAAGTGTGAGCCAACATCCGTCGGAAAAAAAAAACATGGATTTTGTTGGAAAATCCTATCGTGTGTACAAGGCATAAGGGTGCCTCTGCTTTGCACTATGGCTTCCAAGGTTACTACTAAGGCACCAAAAATTCCACCCCCAGGCACTGGGAACTCCAGTCATGCCTCCACACTGTCATCCTCTCCTGGGATACCTCACATGGCAAGCCAGGGTGAGTCTTTGGAACTGATTGGTGGTGCAACTGCTTTTCACACTTCAGCTCCTGTATACGTGACTGAAGATGCATTTTCCTCTGCCTTGCAAGGCTTAGAAGGAAGATTGGGTAAATACATCCAGACAATTTCTAGTGGAAAGTACTCTTTTGCCAGGCAATGGAAAGTATAAACGTCCTTCATTTAAACTGACTTTTTCTCCTGCACCAGGGGCATCCACCTCTAGGCAATGGTGATGGCCTCCGCCGCCAGACTCTAGAGGAAAACCTCAGGGCCAGTCCCAGGCACAAAAGAAGACCTGGGGCCGCAAATCTGCAAAGCAGAACACTAAGGCCTCATCGCGAAGAGGCGTCCCCTCTCACTAAGGTGGGGGGAAGACTTCTGAAATACTCAGAAGTTTGGCAAAGGGAAATTCAGGACAGATGGGTTCTCTCCCTGATACAAACTAGATTTCCGGGAGTTTCCACCGACTCGTTTTCTGAGATCAAATGTTCCCAAAGATCTAGGGAAAAGGCTATCTCTGTTTCAAACACTAGACCAGTTATTGACTCGGGGTGATCATACAGATTCCCACACAAGAGCAAGGTTTGGGGTTTTATTCAAACCTGTTTACGTTACCAAAGCCAAATGGGGATGTCAGACCCATTCTAGATCTAAGGAATCTAAATCAGTTCCTGATGATCCACTGCTTTTGCATGCAGTCAATCAAGTGAGTAGCTTCCATCCTACAAGGAGAACTTCATGTCCCTATATTCCCTGCTCACCAGAGGTTTCTGCGGTTTGAAGTAGAACAGCACTTCCACTTCGTAGCCTTGCCCTTCAGGCTAGCTACAACACCCAGGGTGTTCACAAAAGTACTGGCCCCACCTCTAGCCAGGATAAGGGCACAGGGCATAACAGTCTTGGTGTACCTAGAAGAGTATTTGGGCCTGATCATAGACACAGCCCAAAAAAGGGTATGCTTGCCTCCGGCAAAGATCAGCTCCATAAGAGAGCTGGTGCAGATGGTCAGGTCAAAAAGAGATCCCTCAATTACCTTTGCATGAGGTTGCTAGGAAAGATGGTAGCTTCATTCAAAGCAGTTCCCTATGCACAGTTCCATTCTAGACTGTTGCAAAACAGTATCCTGTCTGCTTGGAACAAAACGACCCAAGCTCTGGACTTGCCAATGCGGCTGTCTCCAAGGGTGTCCCAAAGCCTCAATTGGTGATTACTAACTTAGAATATGCTGAAAGGAAAATCCTTCAGACCAATTATCTGTAAAGTAGTAATGACAGATGCAAGCCTCTCAGACTGGGGAGAGGTACTAGAGAAAACGATTTTCCAGGGACAGGGATAGAGATCCAAAAGAGCCCTGCACATCCTAGAGATTTGGGTAGCGTGTCTGGCTTTGAAAACCTGGGCTTCCAGGTTAAAGAATTGTCCTGTCAGAATCCAATCCGACAATGCTCTGTAGAGAATTGGCAGGCAGATTACTTAAGTCGCCAGCAGTTATGCCCAGGGGAATGGTCTCTTCACCCCGACATCTTCTGGGCTGTTTGCCAAAGATGGGGGACTCCGGACGTAGATCTTCTAGCATTCAGATTCAACATGAAGTTAGTCAACTTTGTGTCCAGGACAAGGGATCCATTTGCATGCGGAACAGATTCATTGGGGACCCCGTGGGATCAGTTCCCACTGATCTATGCATTCCCCCTATTCAGTTACTGCCACGACTTCTTTGCAGGATCAAGCTGGAAAGAAAGCTGGTAATTCTGGTAGCACCAGCATGGCCAAAAAGTTCATGGTACGCAGAAATCGTAAAGATGGCAGTGGAGGGTCCATGACCCTTCCCACTAAGGCCAGACCTGCTTTTACAAGGGCCGAAATTCCATCCTACCTGACGGTCTCTAAATTTAATGGCCTGGCTATTGAAACCCACATTCTGAAGAAACGTGGACTTTCTGGATCAGTCAATTCAACTTTGATTAATGCAAGGAAGCCAGCTTCCAGAACTATATATATTATAGGGTTTGGCTTGGCTTGTTTGACCCTGCTTGCTCGCTTCTGATTCGGTACCATTTGGACTCTGATCTACCTGTGTATGACCCAGCTCGCCTAGACTATGCTTTGCCTGGTTCTACTGTAGTACCTTCATCTGCAGCGGTAAACTACAAGCACCAGCTAACATCTACCCTCATCTGCAGCGGTGAACTACAAGGTCCAGCAAGCATCTACATTCATCTGCCGCAGTGAACTACAAGTCCAAGCTGACCTGCTCTGCTTAGACCTGCTCATGGTGTGTGCTCTTGTTCTTTGAACTCTTTGCATAATTAGCACACCTGAACGGTTACCTGTTATCTGCGCCTAAACTGGCAATAATTGGATTTAAGGCCCCTTTCACACATGCGGACAGTATGTCTGTATTTCATCCATCCGTTTGCGGATGAAATACGGACATACATGCTTTCCTATGGGATAGCGGGTGTCTGCGGATGAACATCCTAGCGCGGCCCGATCATGGGAGGCAGTTATATGGCATCTACCCAGAATGAAAGAGATCCCGCCTGGCATATTGTAATGTTATGGATTGCTTAATACTCTGATTAAATGATTACTTCTATTATGTGCACATATACATGCTTCACTCCTTACTCAAAATGGCCGCTAGAGCACCCACTCCCATCGAGTGAAACAGGAATACTCAAGATGGTGCCTTAGGCATATACCACACCCAAGCCTGACATCAGGAGCAACGTGGATGAATCCGGGCAGAGGAACCTCAGATAAGGGATCACCCAATCCACAGCTTACAGCACAAACTATGAAAAACTATGACTGTTCTACTATAAAAGAGGCTGCACGCCCAAACAATAAAGGAAGTTTAATTGTAGCTGAACAGTGTGTCAGCGTGTTTCTTTTATTATTTACAGTATTTACATCTGAAATTAGACCAGGTGCAGATACTTGTTCAGACACTTGTCTGAATCCAAAACAATTTGGCGCCCAACGTGGGGCCCCAGGTTGTGAACCGGAGGAGAGCCGACCAAGAGACCACTGAGCGGAACCATCACTGGCAGGACAGAGACTGATCACCTCTGAGAATACGGTAAGACATCACTTTCATATCTTCCTTAGTATATCCCGTCCCCCGTGTGGGTCCGTTTTTGTTTCCGTGTCGGCTGCCAAAGGTCACCAAAGACCGGTAATACTTGCCCGAGGTTCATTGCATGAATCTTTATTCCGATTATCTGCAGCCTGTAAGAAATTTGTGTTGTATGGGTCTGTGATACATGATGTATGATGTTCACACACAGGGACCCAGCTGATGTGGACAAACTCCTTTGGAAAGATGATAGTGCGGTGCAGTACGTCATCCAGAAGGGGGTATCAGGGACACAGATAGCGTGGAAGCAAAAAAACTGGCAAAGATCTGTGGCATCACCATTCCTCCATGGGGTAAATTGCAGCCGGAGGAATGGCGGAAAATACTGAAGGAAAAACGGGGGATGTTATCTGACAATGGTTTACTAAAAACTGCAGAGGCTTGGTTCTATGTGGCAAAAGCAATCCAAAGGGAGAACTGGGTGAAACAGGAAACCCAACAGGGGGGTAATGTTGTATATGTGTACCATGAAGGAAAAAGTGTCCCTGATGCCCTACCTGAACCACCCCCATACGAGAGGAATTGGGCTGAGCCTAAAAACACACTAACACCCCTTTACCCTGTGTTGAATGCTAACGGTTCTTATTTTAGCCCAAGCACCTCCGTAATTTTAATGCCGAGTTTAAACGGGTCTGTGACAGGGGGATCTGCAGCTGGAAGTAACCAAGCCACTGTGCCGCCTCCCATTGCCCAGCTCCCAGACAGCGCAATTCGTGTCTTGCCCACAACACAGAACCCATTCATTGGCACACCCCCTGCTGCGAACACCCCTAACCAGCTAGGCCCCCTCCAGACACCTCCCCCGCCTGTCCTGATAACCCAACAGCTATTCTCCTATGAGCTAGGGCCTGGGCAGAGGGACCTGGACCTGGCTCGACACATTACTCAGAATACTCGCCATAACAGTAACCGAGCTCCCAGTGCCCAGTATTACCATAACACACATGAATCCAGGTGATCAGGATATCCAGATGAGCCCAACCCCCAAGACCCCTGGAGTGGTCGACCCCAAACTCAACACCTGCCAGCCCCTGTAGTGATGAGGGGCATTAAAGCAGTGGAAGGTGCCCCAATAATGTATGTTACCTTTACCTCGCCCCAAGTAATGCCAGTGGTGAATAACCTGTCTGACTCGGAGAACCAGCCAATGCCCTTTTATTGCAGCATAATACACATACAGTGTACCTATGCTGCGGCTTGGAGGGACCTGTACAACCTCTGCCGCATGAAAGTAGGTGACGCCTACTGGCCTATCATGGAGAAAATTTTGAAAGAAGATAGAACATTTAACAAAACTAACTATGAATCGGGCTTAGAATTCTGCCACCATTTACACAATTGGGCTAAGGACAAGTTGGCAGATCAGAGATAACACAAGATAAAACAGAAACTCTTGAGAAATATCATGGCAGGTTAGTGCAGACATTCACTGACCTTGGTTTTAATGTGCACATGAAGGTACATGCACAAATGCTCTCAGGGGCGTTTGTCATGGGCCTAAAAGACTCCATGAAAAAGGGGTTGATGGTATCTCGAACCAAACATCGTATCATTGGCCTAGATTCACTTTTATTGGTGGCAAATGGGCTAGAATCCAGTCAGAATAGCAAGAAAATAGCTCCTTTCATGATGGCCTCTGACACCCAATCCCTGTCTCTCCAGCAGAGACCCCCCCCCCCCCCCGCCTCTGCTTTAACTGTGGATGCCAGGGACAATTTAAGAAAGCTCGCAGAGCACCCAGAAGACATAGACCCCAATGGGGTCCATAAGGTGATCAGTATACCCCGATCCCAAGGAAAATTGCCCCTACAGAAGACAATCTGGACCTCCTCTGCTAGGATATGGGCAAACCTGTTTCATCCCACCTAATGACAGTGTCCTCAAATACAAACAGCCCATTGGCAAAGGTGACCATCCTGATTGACGGTCACCCCACCACCTTCCTAAATGACACAGGCACAGCCAGAAGCGTGATATGGGCTCAACATCTACTGGACACTTCCTACTTATCAGACATAGATATTTCATGTGTGGGTGTAGGCTGCTCACCTAAATCCCACTCAATAACCAAACCCCTACAAGTCGGCACTTACAAAGACCCATTTGCCAGGTTTGTGGTCTCGTCAACTTGCCTCCTGTATTTGTTAGGAGCAGATGTCCTATCCCGCTTGCAAGCTTCCATCACCTTCACACCAGAAGGTACGATCAACATCTCTACCTCCCCTTACTACTGAGGATCAATCGGCCCTGTGCTCCATCCCACTCAGGATGACCCTACAGATTACCCCCCTAGCCACCAGCAAATACCCCCAGAAGTCCTAAGAAGAATCCCAGATGAACTCTGGTCAAAAGGGGTGGAAGACATCGGACATCTAAATTAGAGGTCGACCGATATATCGGCCGGCCCATATATTTCGGCCGATATTTGGTGGTTTTTAATTAATCGGCATTCGCCGATTGTGCTGTTAAAAAAGGCCGATGATATATTCAGCGTGACTTGCAAATGACTTCAGTAATAGAAGTCAGTGCAAGTTGCCTGGAGACTTGAGTGAAGCGACTTGTCTCCTCTCTGGGCAGTCTGCCAAGAAAAGATCAAAAAGATACAATGTTTACACTTGAATGAACTCAACTCAGTGTGTAGAGTTCTCAGTTTAACCATTTAAAGACTAAATCTTTTTTGACACTTGATGCTTACAAATAAAAATCCTGTATTTTCTGCTAGAAATTCACTTAGAACCCCCAAAACGTATATATATATTTTTAGCAGAGATCCTAGGGAATAAAAATCGGCTGTTGCAATATTTTATGTCACACGGTATTTGCGCAGCGGTCTTTCAAGCTCAATTTTTTTTGGAAAAAATACACAGATTAAAAAAAAAAAAAAAAAACAGTAAAAGTTAGCCCATTTTTTTTCATCCAAAAGTTTTGATTACCTGTTTTTGCATATATATATATATATATATTTCATTCTAAATTATACATACAAGTGAACTGTTTGGATGTTTGTTTTGTTTAATAAATGTAAGAAATTTTCTGTATCACTTAAGGCTGCTTTCACACTGGAGCGAGCAGGCGTTGACGGTAAAACGCTGCCAGTTGTAGCGGCGCTTTACCGTCATTTTAGCGGGGCACTTATAATCCAGCT
The DNA here is from genome assembly GCF_037356315.1 of Lithobates pipiens. Lineage (NCBI taxonomy): Eukaryota > Metazoa > Chordata > Amphibia > Anura > Ranidae > Lithobates > Lithobates pipiens. The sequence continues at coordinate 408,325,363 of NW_027507758.1, forward strand.
AGCGGCCCAGGAAGGGGTTAAATGTACCCGTTAAGCGCCGCTGCCAAATCGCATTGCAGGTGCTTCGGCAGCGGTGCCCATTCATTTCAATGGGCAGGAGTGGTGGAGGAGCGGTATACACCACTCGAAAGATGCTGCTTGCAGGACTTTTTTTTAACGTCCTGCCAGCGCATCGCTTCTGTGTGAAAGCACTCGGGGCTTCCACACAGACTGCAGGGGAGCCGTTTTGCAGGCACTTTACAGGCACTATTTTAAAGCGCCTGAAAAACGCCCCAGTGGGAAAGGTGTCTAACTGTTAGATTTTATGAGATGAAGGGGAAAAAATAAGTAATCGGCCTAACATATCGGCCCAAAAAAATCGGCATCATATATCGGCCATCGGTCGTGGCGATTTCTAAATATCGGCATCGGCTAGAGAAAAACCCATATCTGTCGACCTCTAATCTAAATGTCCCACCAGTGTACATCAATCTGAAACCAGGAACACCCCTGCCCAGGAAACCCCAATATCCACTAAAGCCCTCGCAAACTGAGGCTATTTCCTCTCAAATAGAAGTCTTGGTCAGGAATGGAGCCCTAATCCCTTGCACTAGCCCGGTCAAAAAGGGGAGCAAACCGAGTATAGGATGGCCCAGGACCTAAGGACTGTAAACGAGGCAACTATTTTGGAAACACCCATTGTCCCTAATCCACACACACTGCTGGCTGGTGTGCCACCATCAGCAAAATTCTTCACGGTGGTAGACCTTGAAAATGCATTCTTCAGTGTACCCCTAAACCAGGGATATGCAATTAGCGGACCTCCAGCTGTTGCAGAACTACAAGTCCCATGGGGCATAGCAAGACTGACAGACACAAGAATGACACTTAGAGACAAAGGCATGATGGGACTTGTAGTTTTGCAACAGCTAGAGGTCCGCTAACTGCATATCCCTGCCCTACACACTTCTTGTCAGTACCTCTTTGCCTTCACCCACCATGGTTGACAGTACACCTGGACAGTTATGCCCCAAGAGGCACAGAACTCACCCAATTTGCATGGCAAGAAGAGAACACCGACATAACGCTAATGCAATATGTGGATGACCACCTCCTGTGTGCAGATTGCCTCCCCACCACAGAGTACAAGCTGTGAAAAACATACCCCTACCCCAAGGTTCCAAATCCCTACACACATTTCTTGGTCTAATATCTTACTGTAGAGCATGGATCCCAGCTGCGTCTCTATTGATACAACCCCTCTATGATGCATTGAAAACAGAACCTTTTGAGATGACTTCACTGGCAACCGAGAACCTTAATAAACTGAAGGATGCGATATCCAGCGCCCCGGCCCTTGGGTTACTCGACTATGAGCAAACATTCAAATTGTTTGGAAGACAAGACCACGCAACAGGAGTGCTAACACAATCACATGGCTTGCGCCTCTGCCCCATCGGCTGCTACTCTTGCCAACTGGACCCAGTGGCAAAAGGAGGAACCTCCTGTGTGCGGGCAGTGTTCACAGCTCAAACACTTCTGGACAAAACTGCAGACTTCCTCCTGGGTCACCACCTGATTCTATTCTCCCTCCATGATATAACTGCTATACTGAACCAAGTACAACCCAAACACCTCTCGTCTGCAAGGCACCTTCACTTATAGTGCTCCCTCCTCTTGCCAGATAACATCACCTTGATGCGCTGTGCAATCCTTAATCCCTCCACACTTCTCCCACTTCCAGAGGGGACAACAGTGGACCCCAACCTTAATGACAAAGACCATAACTGTTTTGAAGTTATGAAAAGGGAAACTTCTCACCTCCCCACGGGCTCCGAGACACCATTGCCCAGTCTGGATATGATCATCTTTGTGGATGGCTCACGGTATGCTGATGATGGTGGAAGGTACCACCCCGGGTATGCAGTAACGACAACAGACATGGTTTTTCAAGCTGAAGCACTACCCTTCCCTATGTCAGCCAAAGAAGCAGAACTTCACCACAAGCCCTCACCACAGCATGTAAGCTAGCCGAAGGAAAGACGGCCAACATCCACACGGATTCAAGGTATGCATTCGGGGTGGCCCATGATTTTGGAGTTATCTGGAAGGCTAGAGGCTTCCTCACTGCAGCTGGAACACTGGTGAAACAGCACTGCAATCAAAAATCTCATGGATGCCCTCCTCCAACCCACGCAAGTGGCCGTTCTAAAGGTTAAGGCACATGGCAAACTAACAACCGATGAGGATAAAGGGAATCACCTGGCAGACTTGCTAGCCAGCAGCAAATGACAGGAAGTGGTAGAAGTAGTGGAGAATCCCATACTCGCAGTGCAAACTAGAAGTCAAAGCCTCCCCATCGATAAAATCCACCTGAAGGAGCAGCAAGACGCTGGCAGTCAAGAAGAATGGGAAACCTGGATAAAGAAAGGCGCAGCACAGAAAGATGGACTGTTCAAAGTTAATAAAAAAAGTTTCTACCCTGGAATCTATATCCAGCTGTAGTCCAGTGGGCCCATGGAGCAGAACATCTGTGTAAAAATCTCATGAACTCACTTATCAGTAAATATTACATGGTCCCTGGCATAACCGCCCTCACCAATAAGTCTTGTACCATCTGCGCTAAATGCAACCCCGGATGGATGGACAAGGTCCCACGGAAACATCTCATGAAACCTTTGTATCCATTCCAGAGGATCCAGATTAACTACATCCAAATGCCAAAGAGCGGAAGATTTAAATATGCTTTGGTAATCCTAGACATGTTCTCGGGATGGCCAGAAGCATACCCGGTCACCAACATGACAGCCAAGAAAACAGCCAAGAAATTGCTGACCAAAATAGTATGCATGTATGGGGTCCCAGAGGTCATAGAGAACGACTAAGGTCCAGCCTTCACGGCCTCAGTCACGAAAGATATCTTGTCTGCCCTAGGAGTCACTTTAGCATTCTACACACCCTATCACCCCCATTAAATCTAGAATGCTAAAAATGTCAGAGGAAACAGACATGAGCTGGCCAGAGAGTTTACCTATTGCCCTGTTCAGTGTCAGATACACCCCAAGGGGGAACACACTCTATCTCCATACGAGATTTTGTTCGGGTCAGCCCCCAGGCTTGGGTGCTATTTCCCACAACAGTTACAACTACAGTCTGATGTATTGATTAATTATGGGACCGCATTGTCTCGTGAATTAACCCGTATCCATGCACAAGTGTTTTCTTCCATTCCAGACCCAGACTCCGACACAGGATTCTACAATCTGCTGCCCAGAGACTGGTTTAAAAGTGCAATTTTATTTTAAGACTATTTGAAAACAGACTCACATTTTCCATGAACAATCAGAGCGTTAGAATCCATCCAAAACATTTCGATCGGTCATCACGTCCACCTAATTTACAGTCTGCCTGGCCGCTTTTGCCTATGTGTCCACCATTTAGATGTGAAGCTGCCGGCCATGGTGGACGCATTGTTTGTCAGACGAAAACGAGGCTTGAGGCTCTGCTGCAAGCGGGACGCAGGGAGATGACGTCACTACTCTGCGACAAGTTTCCTGAGCGTACGGGTCGTGGTGGAGAGGCGACCGTGCTCCTTCTTCAAAGCTCGAATGTTCATGGAAAATGTGAGTCTGTTTTCAAATAGTCTTAAAATAAAATTGCACTTTTAAACAAATCTGCACCCAGAGGCGCCCCTCTCTTTGTGTTTGCATTACAGTAATTTGGAAACCTAGTTTCGGTTACTCCTTGGTAGCAGCCCTGCTTGTGGAAACCCCCGGAAAGAAATTAGTTAATTTTTATTGGACTACATGTCAAAATCTAATGGACGTTTAAACCTGTATATGGACTGTTTTTAGAGTTCTTTTTCCCATTGTGTTTATTGCTTCGGTTAAATTGCGCCTTTACTTGTCCCATGCCCAGAGACTGGGTACTAATAAAAAAAAGTTTATAAGAAAGCACTCACTGGAACCAGGATTCGACGGACCATTCCAGGTTCTGATAACTACTGCCACCTCCGTTGAGGTCGCAGGAAAGAACTCATGGATCCAGGCTTCTCACTGCAAGAAGGTCAGTTAAATATACAGCTGCATGTCTTTGGTAAAAAAAAAAAAAAAAATCAGCCTATATTGATTGGTTTGTGCAAATGTTATAGCGTCCACAAACTATGGTATACAGGTGCATCTCATAAAATTAGAATATCATCAAAAAGTTAATTTATTTCAGTAATTGAATTCAAAAAGTGAAGCTCATATATTTTATATAGATTCATTACACACTGAGTGATATATTTCAAGTATTTCTTTTTTTTTTAAATGATGATTATGGCTTACAGCTAGTGAAAACCCAAAATTTAGTATCCCAGAAAATTATATTACATAAGACCAATAAAAAAAAAGGATTTTTAATACAGAAATGTTAGTTTACGGAAAAGTATGTCCATGTACAATATAGTATGCACTATACCAATACTTGGTCGGGACACCTTTTGCATGAATTACTGCATCAATGTGTGTGGTATGGAGGCGTTCAGCCTGTTGCACTGCTGAAGTGTTATGGAAGCCCAGGTTGCTTTGATAGCGGTCTTCAACTTATCTGCATTGTTGGGTCTGGTGTCTCTCATCTTCCTCTTGACAATACCCCACAGATTCTCTATGGGGTATAGGCCAGGTGAGTTTGCTGGCCAATCAAGCATAGTGATACCATGATCATTAAACCAGGTATTGGTACTTTTGGCAGTGTGGGAATGTGCGAAGTCCTGCTGGAAAATGAAATCAACATCTTCACAAAGCTGGTCAGCAGAGGGAAGCATGACATGCTCTAGAATTTCCTAGTAGAGTGCTGTGCTGACTTTGGACTTGATAAAACACAATGGCCCAACACCAACAGATGTTCCTCCCCATATCATTAATGTGACAACTTTGTATAAAACCAAAAAAACATTTTTCCTTTTGTCATTTTCCAGAAACTTATGGCAAAACATAAAATATTCCATGGGCTCAACATGCTTCCCAGTAAATAGCTTGGGTTGGGTCATTTGGGGGGATTGTGCTATTTGGGCATTTCAGGGCCTCCCAAACTGTGACAGGTACAGTGAGGGAAAAGGGTATTTGATCCCCTGCTGATTTTGTACGTTTGCCCACTGACAAAGAAATGATCAGTCTCTAATTTTAATGGTGGGCTTATTTAACAGCGAGAGACAGTATAACAACAAACATATCCAGAAAAAAAAATTATGAATTGATTTGCATTTTAATGAGTGAAATAAATATTTCATCCCCTATCAATCAGCAAGATTTCTGGCTCCCAGGTGTCTTATATCCAGGTAATGGGCTGAGATTAGGAGCACTCGAGAGTGCTCCAAATCTTAGCCCATTACCTGGATAAAAGACACCTATCCAAAGAAGCAATCAATCAGATTCCAATCTCTCCACCATGGCCAAGACCAAAGAGCTGTTCAAGGATGTCAGGGACAAGATTGTAGACCTACACAAGGCTGGATTGGGCTTACAAGGTCATCGTCAAGCAGCTTAGTGAGAGGGTGAAAACATTGGTGAAATTATTCGCAGAATGGAAGAAACACAATATAACTTTCAATCTTCCTCAGTCTGGGGCTCCATGCAAGATCTCACCTAGTGGAATTACAATGATCATGAGAATGGTGAGGAATCAGCCCAGAACTACATGTGAGAATCTTGTCAATGATCTCAAGGCAGTTGGGACCATAGCCACCAAGAAAACAATTGGTAACACAGTACGCCGTGAAGGACTGAAAATCTCCAGTACCCACAAGGTCCCCCTGCTCAAGAAAGCACATGTACAGGCTAATGAACATCTGTATGATTCAGAGGAGAACTGGGTGAAAGTGTTGTGGTCAGCTAAGACCAAAATCAAGCTATTTGGCTTCAACTCAACTGCCTTGTTTGGAGGAGGAGGAATGCTGCCTATGACCAAAAGAACACCATCTCCAACATCAAACGTGGAGATGGAAACATCATTCTTTTTTGGGGGTGTTTTTCTGCTAAGGGGACAGGACAACTTCACCGCATCAAAGGGACGATGGACGGGGCCATGTACCATCAAATCTTGGGTGAGAACTTCCTTCTCTCGGCCAGGGCATTAAAAATGGATTGTGGATGAATATTTCAGCATGACAATGACCCAAAATACATGGCCATGGCAACAAAAGAGAGACTCAAGAAGAAGCACATTAAGGTCCTGGAGTGGCCTAGCAAGTCTCAAGACCTTAATGCAATAAAAAATATGTAGAGGTAGCTGAAGGTTCGAGTTACCAAGTGTCCAAGCTTCGAAAGCTGAATGACTTTGTGAGGCTCTGCAAAGAGGAGTGGGGAAAAATCCATCCTGAGATGTGTACAAACCTGGTGGCCAACTACAAGAAACGTCTGACCTCTGTGATTTCCAACAAGGGTTTTGTCACCAAGTACCAAGTCATGTTTTGCGAAGAGGTCAAATACTTATTTCACTCATTAAAATGCAAATCAATTTATAACATTTTTTGAAATGTGTTTTTCTGCATTTTTTTGTTATTCTGTCTCTCACTGGTAAAATAAACCTACCATTAAAATTATAGAATGATAATTTCTTTGCCAGTGGGTAAACGTACAAAATCAACAGGAATCAAATACTTTTTTCACTCACTGTAGGCAGGAAGTGTAATGAGAAAATAACGCCCTTTAAAAGCCTGAAGGTGCTTATTGGATTTTGGGGTCCTGTACACGGCTAGACTGCCCAAAAGTCTTTCATGTGGTATCCCTATACTCAGAAGCAGTAGCATAATGTGATTTGAGGTGTAATTCCACATATACCCATGACATGTGTGAGCAACATCATTTAAGTGACAACTTTGTGTAAAAATTTTTTTTTCCCGAAACGTGGCAAAATATTAAATATTCCACGGACTCCACATCCCTCTCAGCAAATACCTTGTGGTGTCTGCTTTACAAAAAAGGGGACCAATGGGGGGGGGGGGGGCTGTGTTTGAACTGGCTTGTCACTTTATAACATTAGAAGCTTATGCCACACATTACCCACTCTTCTAACCACTTGAAGTCCAAGCCTTTTCTGACACTTTTGGTTTACATTAAAAAATTCATTTTTTTTGCTAAAAATTGCTTTGAACCCCCAAACATTATATATATTTTTTTAAAAGCAGAGGCCCTACAGAATTAAATGGTGGGGATTGCAATTTTTATTGTAACACAGTATGTGCGCAGCAATTTTCCAAATGCAATTTGTTTGGAAAAAAATACACTTTTTTTTTATTTTATGGCACAAAAACACAATATAGTGCCCAATTGTTTGGTAAAATATAAAAGATGATCTTATGCCTGAGTAAATAGATCCCAAACATGACATGCAACAGAGACAAACTATATACAATTTTAAAAACCTTTACAGGTTACCACTTTAGATTTACAGAGGAGTCTAGTGCTAGAATTACTGTCCTCAATCTGACGTTTGTGGAGATACCTCACATGCATGGTGCAATTGCTGTTTACATACCACACAAGACCAATGCTTTCCTCTGTGTGCAAGCACAGGTGCTTTCATTTTTTTTTTATTTTGCTTTTTTATTTTATTTTTTATTTTGCTTTTTTATTTTATTTTTACACTGTCTTTTTCATTTTTTTTGATCAATTTTATTGTAATTACTGGGAATGTAAATATCTTCTGTGATAGCCATAGGTAGTGAAAGGTTCTCTTTTTGGAAATATTTGTGGTCTATTAGAATCAAGATCTCTCCTCTGCCCTTAAAGCATCTGACCACACCAAGATTGGTGTGATCAGATGCTTTCCCAATTTAAAAATGGCACTGTTTATATCTAGCAAAATGCTTGTAGCTTCCAGTTTTTTAGGCCATAGAGATGATTGTAGATGTTCTGGTCTCTGTTCAGCTCTATGGCCAGCTGGAGGAATCACCGGCTGCATTCTTGGGTTCCCCGGTGGGACAGGAGAGCCAGAGAAAACCATAGAAATCAGCAGGAGCCACCCCCTCCCACTGCTTTAAAAAGCCACTAATTAGCCACTAGGATTGCTTTAACATGAAAGCCAAGCGCCAGCTGAAGAAAAACAATACCAAGATGATGCCTAAATCTGCAGGCACCATCCCAGTATAACCACTCAAAGTCCAGTGATGTACCAGTGGGCTGAACGAAAAAAGAGAACCTAACAGATTACTCCATTCATATCGATCAATGTGAATGAAGACATTTCTGCCAGAAAAAGTAAAAAAAAAAAATATACCAAAGCATAAGAGCGATCCACCCCAGTCCCCATGCTTCAGCATATACATTCTTTTCTTTTGTTAACTGCAATCACTGATTGAAGTATTTTGAAAGCACACCCTGTTGCTGTCAGAATAAACAGATAGTGCTGCAGCTGAATGCCGTTCCTGCAAAGTAATACAAGCTGTACACTCACAACTTTACATTGAAGCAAAGTGCAATTTCTTCAGTGTTGTCACATGAAAAACTTCAGTAGCTTCAGTAGTCGAGATCGCGGTCTCGGGGTCAGGTTTCAGCAAAGCGAGGTCTTGTAGCTTCTCGATAGCCACTGCTGAAAGTTGATGTTTGTGTATACTGCCGATATCCAAAAGAATTTGGCAATCATAGTTATGTTTTACAGTAGTTTCCAGATGACTTTGTGGTAAGGTAAAACTATTTAAAGACAAAGAGACAACATTAAAAGACATAAAAGCTCAGTCTTTCGGACCTGGAGTAGCCGCTGTGTCTTACTGTGCCACCATCTGTAGCTGGAGGTAATACACACTGCAGAGACACAGACTGGACTGTGAGGCCTGTAGCTGGAGGTGATGAACACACTGCAGAGACACAGACTGGATTTTAAATTTGAAAGGCTTATATGCAAGTTATTGCCATAAAAAGTGTTTGGGAACCTGGGTCCTGCCCCAGGGGACATGTATCAATGCAAAAAAAGTTTTAAAAACATCAGTTTTTTTCAGCAGCAGCGATTTTAATAATGCTTAAAGTTTAACAATAAAAATTAAATATTCCTTTAAATATCGTGCCTGGGGGGGGGGCCTCCTTAGTCTGCTTGTAAAGTAGCACATCTTTCCCATGTACATAACATCACCACAGCAAAATTTAATTTCTAAAAGAAAAAATGTCATTTAAAACTGCTCGGGGCTGTAATATATTGTCGGATCACAGCAATATAAATAGAAATCATTGAAAAAAAAATGGCATGCATCCCCCCCAGTCCATTACCAGGCCCTTCGGGTCTGGTATGAATATTAAGGGGAACCCTGTACCAAAATAAAAAAAATGGCAGGGGTCCCCTCCAAAATCCGAGCATGCAACCTAGCAGGCCACAGGAAAAGGGGGATGAGAGAGCGGCTCCCCTCTTGAACTGTACCAGGCCACATGCCCTGAACATGGGGAGGGTGCTTTTGGGTCCCCCCAAAACACCTTGTCCCCATGTTGATGAGGACAAAGGCCTTTTCCCCGCAACCTTTGCTCGGGGGTTGTGTGGGTTTGCGGGTAGGAGGCTTATTGGAATCTGGAACCCCCCCCTTTAACAAGGGGGCCTCCAGATCCTGGCCCTCCCATGTGAATGGGTATTGGTACATTGTACCCATACTCATTTACCAAAAAAATTGTCAAAAAGGTAAAAATGACATGAGACAGTTATTGATAATTCCGTTATTCAAAAATAAAATAAAAAAAGCATCCCACGATGCCCACCCATCTTCAATCACAGCGCTCGATGGTCCAGAGAAAAAAAAATGGAAAAAACTCTGCGTGTTTTTGTTTTGACAGCTGTTATATAGGAAAAAAGGGTGGGGCCGACATCATAAGGGGCAGAGTCACCCGTTTACATCACCGGGGCCCCGCCTTCAGCTATATAACAGCTGTCATTTTGAAAAGGCTGCCGTCAGCTTGACGCCTCCCATTGACACAGAGTTTTTCCATTTTTTTTCTCTGGACCGTTGGACGCTGTGATAAAAGATGGATGGACATCGTGGGACACCTGTCATTACTTTTTGGACACTTTTTTGGGTGAATGTGTAGGGGTACAATGTACCTGGTACCCATTCATATGGGGGAGCGGGATCTGGGGCCCCCTTGTTAAAGGCCCTCACCAGCAGACTCCCATAACCACTGGGCAAAGGTTGTGGGGAAGAGGCCCTTGTCACCATCAACATAGGGACAAGGTGTTTTGGGGGGACCCCAATGCACCCTGCCCATGTTGAGGGCATGTGGCCTGGTATGGTTAAGGAGGGGAGGCGCTCTCTTGTTCCCCCGTTTTTCTGTGGCCTGCCAGGTTTTGTGTTCAGACAAGGGTCTGGTATAGATTTTGGGGGGGCCCCACTGCATTTGTTTTTTATTTTGGCATGGGGTTTCCCTTAAAATCCATACCAGAACTGAAGGGCCTGGTATGGATTTTGGGGGGGGCCCCCACGCCATTTTTGTAAACATTTTGTTGCCGGGTTTCCCTTAATATCCATACCAGACCAAAAGGGCCTGGTAATGGACTGGGGGATGGGACTCACGCCCTTTTTTTCATATCCAGTGGTCATCAACCCTGTCCTCGGGGCACACTAACAGGCCAGGTTTTATGTATTAGCAATAAGAGTTAAAGATCTGAAAAATGTATATATAAGATATTAGTGTAAATCTTACATCAATGAATAACAATGAAAACCACATATATAGCAGCAAAAAAATAAAATCATGTATAGAAAGGTATCTTACAGCTCACAGAATCCATCCAACATAACATATGATCACAAGAACCAGCTGAAAGGCTAAAAAGATGGTACAAAAAAGCTTTTCCATTCACCACTCATGGATTGTTGTCAGCGGGAATCCCACAGGTGGGCGTTGAGAGAGACCTTCCCAGGAATCTGAATGTAATTAAAAAAAAAAAGTATATCTTTAAATTACCAAAGATATCTCTCTCTCTATCTCTCTCTATCTCTCTATCTATCTCTCTATCTATCTCTCTATCTCTCTCTCTATCTCTCTCTCTATCTCTCTCTCTATCTCTCTCTCTATCTATCTCTCTCTCTATCTCTCTCTCTATCTCTCTCTCTATCTATCTATCTATCTATCTATCTCTCTCTCTATCTCTCCATAAGGAGTAAGATGAACAACGATGTTGAGCACGCCCACAATTATTGTTTGCAAAAGATAAGAGGGTACAAATAAACCTCAAATCCAAGGAAAATTCCTGTTCAAACAATAAGAAAAGGAGTGATATATAGACTCCATGGGCTCCAAAAAATATAGAATAATACAAAAAATAGCTAACAGATGTAATATTTACCAAGTTGGTAGAGGGTATAAACATTCCCCTGTGTGTCCATTGCAGTCGAGCTGTAACAGCTAAATGTGTCTCATAATTGTTTTCTTCTATAGTCAAAGGGAGGATACTCACACCTGCGCATAAATCAGGACGCCACTGTGACCATAATGATAATGGTCACGTGTAGTATGACATCCATGCATGTGTACCATCGCCACAATAAGCTATGGCGCATACATATGCGCCATAGCAATGCGACGCGTCAATGGTGCAGGCGCATGTGCAAACGGGCCAAGTAACCAATAGCGCATACATATGCACCAAGGCAACACCAAGTGCCAATGGCGCACACGCATGCACGACAGCAGCACAATATGCTAATAGCATTAAAGGGGCCAGACATGTGCAGAAAGTAAAACGCAACAAAGTGGGATGCCCTGTTCGAAGAGCGCAGAGCCCAGCCCCATTTAAGGGACGGAGCTCTGCGCTGAGCAAACACTGATGCAGGATCACTGTCAAGCAGTGAAAAAGGGGACGAGCGCCTTCAACGCTCATAGCGCGTGTTAAAGTGCGCCCCTACCTGCGTCGTGGGGCACAAACAAAAACCAGGAGAATGTGAGAAAAAAAAAAAAAAAATGTGCATCATGTATGAAGTTAGAAGAGCTGAGGGTAAGATGATAACTGGTAACCAAAATATTGCAGAGAAGAAAAGAGGGGGAAAAGACAATATATGGCAGAAGGCAGCAATATACATCTACAAGTAACAATTGTACAAATACTTGGATATAACACGACAGCAGAGATCAATCACAAATCCATATAAAAAAAAAAAACACATTTAGGTTGTATAATACAAATAACAAGATTCTATAAGTATTATTCTTCCCAACCTCCTGAAGTAAATCCCTCTAGGAAAGGTTGCAAATTAATTATATCATTAAGTCCTGGAGCATTGGTTGCATTCAGTGTGATTCGCACTATAGAGAAAGCTGATGTTTGGAATCCTACCTCCATGAACATTTTTAATATGACGTCCTAATGGTAAATCTGGACATGATTTTTTCATAGTGGCAATATGTTTAGAAGCTCTTTTATAGAACTGTTGCTTCGTTTTGCCCACATAGAATGAGCCACGTTGACATGTGAGCATATATACCACACCTTCAGTCTTACAATTAGCATAATGGGTTGGTTTAAATCGCTTCCCATTTGGTAGTAGAATGTTATCTCCGGTCTGCATATACTGACATAGGCTACAGCCCCTGCAGCGAAAAGTGTCCGGTCGTTTGTACGGATCAGTGTGTAATTTGCCAGTAAATTCACTTAAAATGCGCGTTAAAATGTATTTTAAAGATTTTGTCCTACGATAGGAAATAGAGGGTTTTGATGAAACAAAAGGACTTAAGGAGGGATCAATGTTAAGGAGGTGCCAATATTTGGAGATAACATTATTGACTTGCTCGTTTTGTTTAGTGTAGCTAGTAATAATCCTCACAACATCAGTTTTGCCTTTCTTCCCTTCAGCACTAGTTGATTTATTTGACAGAAAACTCGATCTAGATTTTGAGGTCGCCTTTTTGTAGGCCTTCTTCAAACAGGTACGGGAGTAGCCCCTAAGGAGCCATCTATCTCTCAGACTATTTGCCTCTTTTTTGAAAATTTAATCCTCTGTGCAGTTACGACGTAAATGTAAATATTGACTAAAACGGATGGATTGGATAAGGGGTGCAGGATGAGCACTGTCAGCATTTAAGATAGTGTTGCAGGCTGTGTCTCTTGCGATATAGCGAACTAGCTAAGGTACCATCCGATTCTTTTGAAATAGTGATGTCTAAAAAATTAACAGAAAAGTTACTATATGTCATGGTAAAAGTTAGATTGTAGGAATTATGATTCATGACATCTAAGAATAATGTTAATAATTGAGGTGAGCCATCCCAGACAATTAAAATGTCATCAATATATTGATTCCAACTAAACTAAATCATCAGCAAGAAGATGTTGTTCTCACTCCCCCAGGTACAGATTAGCGTAGGATGGGGCACAACAAATTCCCATCGCTACGCCATGTACCTGGAGGTAGTGGGAACCATAAAAAGAAAACACATTGTGTGTCAATACAAAGTCAAGTGCTGAACGAAGGAACTGATTAAATGAGCAATCATTGTTGGGTGACTGATGTTGCTAATCACCTTAATGCCCTGCTGGTGGGAGATGGAGCTATATAAAGCTTCAACATCAATGGCCAACAGCAGGGCATCAGGTGGAACAGTCTTACCCTGCAACAATTGTAGAAGGTTTATGTTATTCTTTGTGAAAGATGGAAGTCTATTTACATATGGACACATTTTCTCATCAAGGAACTTACTCAAATTCTCTGTGATTGATCCACATCCTGAAATAATAGGATGTCCAGGGGCGGTATTTTGTTCTTATGGACCTTTGGCAGACAATAGAATGTCGGTATCACTGGGTATGGTGTCCGAACATAATCCCAAATTTGTTTATTGATTATTTTATCAGTATAGGCCTTATCTACAAAATCATAGGATTCTTTTTCAAATTTACTAATAGAATACCTCTGGATTTTTTTTATACCAAGTGTGGTTTTTTTAAGATCGCATGACACATGTCTTTATATTGCCCATTGTTCATTACAACAATGTTGCCTCCCTTATGAGCTAATTTTATTGTCAGCTGTGTTTGTTTGGCAAGATTGTTCAAACCATCAGTCTCACTCCTTGATAGATTAGTCGGGCCTTTTTGATTGAAAATTAATTTTATTAATTTCCCTGGTAGTCATCGTTACAAAGGCACTAAGAATAATATTGGAGCTTATAGGAGGAAATGTATCAGATTTTTTTTTCAGGGTTGATATATTTTTAGGTTTTTCAGTTATAGTATTGGCAGCTAATAGGTTCTCTAAATCAATTTGATCGATGAGATCCAGACCATCCTGGTCTTCCGATAGCCCAGTAAGAGTGTTTAGATCTGATTCCTCTTATCGTTGTGAGAGTAAATTCAATTTTATTATACATGCTTTTGAGTAAAAGTTTTCTAGCAAATAATTGTAAATCTTTTTCTATTTCAAATTTGTCCATATCGGATTCTGGGCAACAACTTAAGCCCCTTGATAGTACAGATATCTCATCGATAGATAAAGAATAATCAGAAAGATTTATGATATTTAGCCTATCAGCAGAAACACCCTTAGCGTGTAGCTATGAGGGAATGTCTGCTTGATTGGGGCCCAAGGCACCTTCTAACTCAGCAGACATATTACCACTAACCCCTGAAGAAACCGAAGAAACTTGCCCAGATGGGCCACCACGTGGACAAGTTACCTGAGTACCAAAGAGAGTTTTTATGCTCTAATGAAGAGGCGCCCTCCACCAAGCATTTTTTGTTTAGTTGTGAATCTCGATTAGGTGATTTCCACTTATTTTTTGTGATTTTTTTCTTAGTTGTACCCGCCATCTGTGAAGGACAGAAAAATTATGAATTTAACCACTTCCCGACCAGTGCACACCGATGTACGTCGGCAGAATGGCACGGGCAGGCATATTAGCTTACAGGTACGTCCAATTTTAAATGCCGCCCTGCCATCGCGAGCGCGCCGCCAGTCCTGCGGGCCTCGATCCCCGCGGGCCTACCCACAATTGTCTCACGGGGCGGCTGAACGAGGAGATGCCATTGTAAACAGCATCTCCCCGTTCTGCCTAGCAACAAGTGACGCTGATCTCTGCTTCATGTGATTGGAGCAGAGATCAGTGTTCACTAAAACAAAGCCCAGCCCCCCACAGTTAGTAATACGCCCCTAGGAACACTTGCCACCCCCTGGTTAACCCCTTCACTGCCAGTGTCATTTACACAGGAATCACTGCATTTGTATAGAAGTGATTGCTGTATAAATGACAATGGTCCCAAAAATGTGTCAAAAATGTCAGACGTGTCCGCCCTAATGTCACAGTCACAATAAAAAACGCTGATTGCCGCCATTACTAGTAAAAAAAAAATATTAATAAAAATGCCATAAAACTATCCCCTATTTTGTAAATGCTGTAACTTTTGCACAAACCAATCAATAATCGCTTATTGCGATTTTTTTTTAACCAAAAATATGTAGAAGAATACGTATCGGCCTAAATTGAGGGGTGATCAAATACCACCAAAAGAAAGCTCTATTTGTGGGAGAAAAAGGACGTTAATTTTGTTTGGGAGCCACGTCGCACGACCGTGCAATTGTCAGTTAAAGCGACGCAGTGCCAAATCGCAAAAAGTGGTCTGGTCTTAAGCCAGCAAAATTGTCTGGTCTGTAAGTGGTTAATGATATATTAGAACCTTGTTTACCCTTGGCCCCTAATAAATTTGTTTGCTTGGGACGTAAATGGGGGTTTGCATTTTGCCAATGATATGCTTTGGCTTCCTGGAATGAGATTTTATCCCTCCAGAATTTTCTCTCCTTCATAGGTAGGGTGGCTGCAGCTAGTCGATCCAGGTGTACTTTGATTTTTTTTCCTCCTGGGCCGAGTAGCTGTCCGCACCCTTGAAAGGTTTCAACTGCAAATAAATACGCTCAAAATACACTCAATTTCAATATTCAGTGATGAAATACATTTAGAGTATTACTCCATCAGGAGCTTCATCATCACTAAGCTACACTGTTGGAGGTTACTCTCCCATCTTTTTTTGAAGGCATCATCTATATTGTCAAAGTTTGAAAAGATCTGAATACACAAACCAAGCGGATTCAGATCATTCCCAATGTATTGCTCAAAGCCCTCTATATGCCATATGAGATGGGCTTTTCTCTCAACCAGCTTGGACAGCTGGAAAAAAAAGAGCCATCATCTCTGAGGTTTGTGCTTCCTTTTAACCCTGTTCTTTATACTGGGTCATAAGACCCTTAGACAGTGAGTTACAACACACCACTTTAAGAGCAGATTAGACAAAATTTAAGTAAATCAAAAAATAGTATTAAAGAATATTATGGTATTATTTTTCTCTGAATGTAGGGAGGAGCGGGGGATGGGTATTTTCTACATGCATGCACAAATGTGTATATATATATATATCTTATATATCTTTGGTAATTTAAAGATATACTTTTTTGAATTACATTCAGATTCCTGGGAAGGTCTCTCTCAATGCCCGCCTGTGGTATTCCTGCTGACAACAATCCATGAGTGGTGATTGGAAAAACTTTTTTGTACCATCTTTTTAGCCGTTCAGCTGGTTTTTGTGCTCATATGTGATGTTGGATGGATTCTGTGAGCTGTAAGATACATGGTTTCTATACCACATTTTTTGCTGCTATATATGTGGTTTTCATTGTTATTTATTGATGTAAGATTTACACTAATATCTTATATATACATTTTTCAGATCTTTAACTCTTATTGCTTGAATTGAACCCCTGAGGAAGAGTTGCACTATATGTATCTATATCCATCTATTGCCTACTTTCAATTTGTAATAATCATTTTTCTATCTTTCAAAGTTTGTATATGTGTGTAATAATAAAGGCCAGTCAGGGTCAGCATGGACACCCTGAGTGGTCTGAGGCTAGGCAGCCCTATACACAACAAACAGACGCGCTGTGTGTTCTGACACCTTTCCATCAGGTCCAGCTTAAACTTTTCAGCAATTTCTACAATAGCTCTTCTATAGGTTTGGGTTACACAGGCCTGCCTTTGCTCCCCTCGTATAACGATGAGCGTTGGCTGTGATACTGTCACCAATTTCTCTTCATTGACCACTACAGACTGGGAACTCCCACATTTGCTGCAGTTGTGGAGATGCTCTAACCTAGTCATATAGCCATTACAATTTGGCCCATGTAAAAGTCACTCAAATTCTTACACTTGCCAAATATTTTGCTTTCAATACACCAACGTCAGGGACAACATGTTCACTTGCAACAAGATAATCAATATTATTAGCTTTACCTATCATTGATCATAATTTTATGGTTAATCAGTGTGTGTATAATATATACCTTTGGCCCCAACAAAATAAACCCAAAATAAAAAAAAAATAAAATAAAAAATGCAACTAAAAGGAAAAAAATAACCCCAAACAGCCACCAACCCCCCCCCCCCCCTTCTTTTTTTGGCTTATGGGGAAAAAACAAACCTGAATTAGCCACTATTAACAAAAAGCTAAGAAGCCCCAAAATAAATAAGTAACTAAAATGTGGAAACAGCAAGTACAAAGCAACAGAACTTGCAGCTGATAAAAAAAAAGTCCTAAAAAAGACTGTTGGGTCAGTTTAAATTGCAGTGAATGTACTGAAGGTGGGTTTGTACTCCATTTTTCCTAGCCATACAAACTGTAATTCACTATAAAGCATCAATAGCAAATATACAGCAGCAATATATATATAGTATGATACTAAAAGTACTACGCTGACTGGTCTTTCCCTTAAACCAATGTCAGCTGTTCCTCACTTGCACATAATTCACCAACACACTGAGAAAAGGTTGCTGGGAAAGCAGCCTTTATAGTGTGTGGGCTGTAACTTTACTGTGAACCAAAATTGGTTGAAATGGTGTAAACTGATCTTGGCCAATGATAGCTCAAGCAATGCATTGTGGGCAGGGCAGCCATCAGAAATGTTGGGGCCCCTTACACACATTTAGGCCTGGCCCCTCTCACCCTGGGTCTGACCACCAACATTCCCTAGGACCCGCCCACTGGCCGTCCCACCAAATCCACCCACTGGTCATCCCAGTCCCCATCCATGCCCAGCATCAGCCATCCCTCTACACAATGTATCCCCATCCACGCCCAGCACCCTCCATCCATCCCTCTCCACAATGTATCCCCATCCACGCCCAGCACCATCCACCCCTCTCCACAATGTATGCATTGTGGAGAGGGATGGATGGAGATGCATTGTGGAGAGGGATGGATGGTACTGGGTGGGGATGGGGGTGCATTGTGGAGAGGGATGGATGGTGCTGGGCGAGGATGGGGATGCATTGTGGAGAAGGATGGATGGGTGGTGCTGGGTGAGGATGGGGATGCATTGTGGAGAGGGATGGATGGATGGTACTGGGCGGGAATGGGGATTCATGGTGGAGAGGGATGGATGGATGGTGCTGGGCGAGGATGGGGATGCATTGTGGAGAGGGATGGATGGATGGATAGATGGTGCTGGGCGGGGATGGGGATGCACTGTGGAGAGGGATGGATAGTGCTGGGATGGGGATGCATTATGGCGAGGGATGGATTGATGGATGGTGCTGGGTGGGGATGGGGATGCATTGTGGAGAGGGATGGATGATGCTGGGTGGGGATGAAGATGATGGAGTTGCATTGTGGAAAATTGATGAGAGTTACATAGTGAATAAGGGCTCTCCACCCAGAGCCATTCTCATCAATTTTCCACAATGCAACTCCATCATGCCACTGATGCCAGCTTGTCAGGCTCGGCCCTCAAGTGTCCCATCCAAGGAGAAGGATATTAAATAAATTCTAAATATACAAGTCAACATATTGGGCATAGCAGCACACACTAAACTTTTGTGACTTACCCTTCAGGCTGCTCTCTGGTATTTATCTGCATGCACCTGATAGGGCTGGGTGCATGCAGATAGATGCTGATGAGCTGACCACACCCCCTGCCCATGTCCCAGCCAATCACATTGTAAAGCAACCTAGCAGAAGCCAGCAGGCTCTGCCTCAGCAGAGAAGAAAGAGGAACGAGTGCTGGCTGCGATCACCTGCTGGGGTGGCGGAGTCTCTAGCAGCGCGGGGGGTGCAAGTTAAAGGAGGCTACATAGCGGCTGGGCGCCGTGCAGGTGATTGATTTATTTCATGTGCTGTTGTATGGTGAACGGGCCCTGGTGGACGCTTGGGCCCCTTACTTGAGTCTTGCCTGTACCCCCCAAATGGCGGCCCTGATTGTGGGACTTACATTCAGAATGTGTGTTATAAAAAGTTTGACGTGATTATACAGAATTCCTCTGTCCTCGCTAAACTTTTATTTTTTTTTCTAACAGAGCAACAAATTCTGACATAACAGAACATTATTTCATATCTTTTTGGGACAGTCCACGGTTGCTCCCATTCTGGCAGCAGGTTCCGTAAACAATCAACCAGCTCACAGGCATTTCCTTAACTGATGACCCTGCCTCTATCCTTCTGAATTTAAAGCTTTGTCCACGAAGAGATACAAAAAAAATCACTGCTGCAACTCACTTCTATGAGATTGCGGATGTAAATGGATGATCATCGTTCACATCTGTCTACATCCATGTAAGTTCAGGTCAGTTTTTTTCTAAATAGAATAAGACTATGTCATTTTCTGCTTGGACGGATCTAAACTGATCTAAATGGATGCTATCCATTTACATTTGTTCAGTTTATGTCTGTTTTTAGGTATTAAACATATTTTTGTTTATACTTTTATCACCTATGATTAGTTTCTTCAACAAACGTATTCAAAAATGGTTGTGCCGATCTCCTGAGTTCCTCTATGCCCTTAACAATCATGGAGTATTTAGTAGTGGCGACTTGCTGCACTTCTGGGCCCCTGATAACATCAGTTCTGACAAAACGCATAGAGCGGAGCCATATGTCGTGATGTCACCATGCATGTGCGCAATTACTAGGAAATTTAGTTTTGCCATCAATTGTTGTTGCCCGCACTTTTTATTTGCATATGTTTATGTAAGTGTTATTAACAACCTAATAAACTTTTATCATGGATGTCACACAGGGCGGTACTCTCACTTGTAGCCATGGGGGAGACCAGGTGAAATTTAAAATCGCAAGTGAACATTCACTTTGCCAAAGGTCCGCACAGCAGAGTGATGATGCGTCCTTTGCACCAGACCTCGACCTGGTTGTAATACTGATTTCTGAACTTGATTCTAGCTCTATTTTAGGCAAGTAACATGCAGCCTACCTTACAAAAGCAGAATTTTCTGCATCTATGTCACAGTTTCTAGGATAGATTATGGCCTTAATAAAGCCATCTTTGTCCAGGGCTCAAACACCCCACTTGTTCCCCTACTCCCGTTTCTCAACCTGAGTTGATATGCCGGTCCTAGAGGATGCAGAGGGGAATAAAGAGGATATTGAGGCACTATTGGATAAAGCTGCAGAAGACTTTTCTTCCCTAGACTGCCATTATGTTGAAGAGGGAGCTTCATGCAACATGCTTGCTAACGTTGTAGAGCTCATTGCCTCCTCATGCTCCTCTTGGGTAAAAAGAGACCTGCAATGCACTGCAAAACCTTCCTTGTTCATGAACAGATAAAATGTACATTCTATGATAATTGGGTCCCTCCTGAAAGGTCCCCCCCTCCCAAATCTTTGCTAAACTCTATTCAGTGGAAAAAGTGGAATTTACCTGTAAATGATCCCGCAAGCTCTGTCCTAAACAAACATCTCACTGTTAGTGATGGCCGAACGGTTCGCCCGGCGGTCGTTTCGCGGCGAATTTCCGACTTTCGCCGTCCGCGGGTTCGAACGCCTTTTTCCGTCGTTCGCCCCGGCGGACTTACGTGTTTAATGTATACAAGAACTTTAACCTTTCGTGACACGTTTATCATGTGTTACAGGACAACCAATTGAGACATGACAGCTCATGGACACTTGGACATTCCCCCTAACCTATAAATACACCCGATCCGGTGGCCATTTTACATTCTTTCTTCTGTCACTGTAGGGAAAGGATCCTGTGTGGAGTAGGGACAGAGAAAACGCTAGCTATTTGGTACACAAAAGTTCTTTTCAGGACTGGTATAGGTGTTAGGTCAGCAGCCTGAGTTTCTTTTGTCAGTTTAGATAAAGGGACAGAGCGCTGTATGCTGCTATTTTAGGGACAGCTCAGCCAGATTAGTCTTTCTTCATCATCATCATCATCATCATCATTAGCTGTTACTATCAGGTCCACAAAAGAGCTGTTCCAGCTAATCGTTCCAGCCTACTCTTTTTTGCCAATTTGTATAGGGACAGGCAGGAAGCAGTGTGTCAGGCAGTGAGGATAATTTTAAAGACTTGCTGTTACTATTAGTTCCACAAAGGTTCTTTTCAGGACTGGTATCAGTGGTACGGTAATAGGCTTGTACACGTATAATATTCTTTCTTCCAAATATAGAAAGAATATTATACTTGACTGCTGCCCTTCTGCTGCAGTCTGCTAATCATTCACAACTCACTTGTTCCACAAAGCTCTTTATCAGGACTGGTAACTTGGTCTGTCTAGGGTGCTACGGTACATAGGCTTGGGTGCGGTACAGTCTGCTGTTCTGTAAGGACCGCTATCGGTCCACAATACATAGGGTTGCCGTGCACTACTGCTGACCGCTGCCCTATACTGCAGCAGTCCTTCATTGGTATAGGGACTGACGTACAGTCTGCTAATCACTAACACACAACCTGCTTGGTCCACAAAAGTTCTTATAAGGACTGGTAACTTGGTATAGGGTGCTACGGTACATAGGCCTGAGTGCGTTACAGTCTGCTGTTCTGTAAGGACCGCTATCGGTCCACAATACATAGGGTTGCCGTGCACTACTGCTGACCGCTGCCCTATACTGCAGCAGTCCTTCAGCGGTATAGGGACTGACGCACAGTCTGCTAAACACTAACACACAACCTGCTTGGTCCACAAAAGTTTTTATAAGGACTGGTAACTTGGTATAGGGTGCTACGGTACATAGGCCTGAGTGCAGTACAGTCTGCTGTTCTGTAAGGACCGCTATCGGTCCACAATACATAGGGTTGCCGTGCACTACTGCTGACCGCTGCCCTATACTGCAGCAGTCCTTCAGCGGTATAGGGACTGACGTACAGTCTGCTAAACACTAATACACAACCTGCTTGGTCCACAAAAGTTCTTATAAGGACTGGTAACTTGGTATAGGGTGCTACGGTACATAGGCTTGAGTGCGGTACAGTCTGCTGTTCTGTAAGGACCGCTATCGGTCCACAATAGATAGGGTTGACGTGCACCACTGCTGACCGCTGCCCTATACTGCAGCAGTCCTTCAGCGGTATAGGGACTGACGCACAGTCTGCTAAACACTAACACACAACCTGCTTGGTCCACAAAAGTTTTTATAAGGACTGGTAACTTGGTATAGGGTGCTACGGTACATAGGCCTGAGTGCGTTACAGTCTGCTGTTCTGTAAGGACCGCTATCGGTCCACAATACATAGGGTTGCCGTGCACTACTGCTGACCGCTGCCCTATACTGCAGCAGTCCTTCATTGGTATAGGGACTGACGTACAGTCTGCTAATCACTAACACACAACCTGCTTGGTCCACAAAAGTTCTTATAAGGACTGGTAACTTGGTATAGGGTGCTACGGTACATAGGCCTGAGTGCGTTACAGTCTGCTGTTCTGTAAGGACCGCTATCGGTCCACAATACATAGGGTTGCCGTGCACTACTGCTGACCGCTGCCCTATACTGCAGCAGTCCTTCAGCGGTATAGGGACTGACGCACAGTCTGCTAAACACTAACACACAACCTGCTTGGTCCACAAAAGTTCTTATAAGGACTGGTAACTTGGTATAGGGTGCTACGGTACATAGGCTTGAGTGCGGTACAGTCTGCTGTTCTGTAAGGACCGCTATCGGTCCACAATAGATAGGGTTGACGTGCACCACTGCTGACCGCTGCCCTATACTGCAGCAGTCCTTCAGCGGTATAGGGACTGACGTACAGTCTGCTAAACACTAATACACAACCTGCTTGGTCCACAAAAGTTCTTATAAGGACTGGTAACTTGGTATAGGGTGCTACGGTACATAGGCTTGAGTGCGGTACAGTCTGCTGTTCTGTAAGGACCGCTATAGGTCCACAATAGATAGGGTTGACGTGCACCACTGCTGACCGCTCACCTATACTGCAGCAGTCCTTCAGCGGTATAGGGACTAAGAGTTTTGTCACAGGGTCATTTAAAAAATGACATGCAGAGGAAGAGGCAGGCCCTTCCGCAGGGGTGGTAGGGGTAGGGCAGGAGCAACAGGCTTGAGCCAAAGTGGGAAGTTGCAGAAGGTGCGTTCAATTACTTTAAAGGATGCACCAGACTTGGTTGAGTGGCTCGCTCAGCCTTACTCTTCTGCACCCTCCTCATCCTCTCGATCTGCACCCTCTTCTTCACTCTCTGCTATGTGCACCCCCAAAGACACTACCACCAACAACACGACCACCACCACCACCACCACATACCTTCCGCTTGAGTCACTGGAATTATTTTCCGATCCATATCAAGAGGACATTTCTGATGCGCAGCCACTCTTGGTATTGGATCAGGAAGAGGAGGTAGCAACAAGCGCTACTCAGCAGTCTGACGCCAGTACCCAGATCAGCCCAAGGAGGAGGTTGGTCCCCGGTGTTGCTGCCTACTCTACTTATAGCGGTGGGGAAGGTGACGTTGATGATGACGTGTCTAGTGATGTCACGTGGGTGCCCACAAGAGAGGAAGAGGAGGGGAGTTCAGAGGGAGATATGGACCAGCAGATAGGGAGGAGAAGCAGCAATGACTTACATTGCACAGCAGGGACAAAGCAGACTGCAAATGTATCAGGAGCGAGTCATCGACCATGTACGGTCACATCTGGCGCTCCCAGGACACCGGCACATGGCTCCGCAGTGTGGGCTTTTTTTAACGTGTCCGCTGCTGACAATAGCGTTGCCATCTGCAATCTTTGCAGTCAACGCGTTAGTCGCGGTAAGCCCAATACTCACCTAGGGACGACCGCCTTAAGAAGGCACATGAGCAGCCATCACCGAGCCCAGTGGGAGCAACGGAACACACAAAGCCACACTGCAGGCTCTCACCGTCCAGCCTCGTCTTCTACTTCTCCTTCTCCTCTCTCCTCACAATTGTCCTCCACTCCACCTTCCATCACGCCAAGCTCACATTTTTCTGCAAAAAGGCAGGCTTCCGTGGGCCTAATGTTTGAGCGTAAAAAAATGATGACGCCGGATAACCCTCTTGCCCAACGGTTGGCGGCTGGCTTGTCAGAACTCATAGCCCGCCAACTACTGCCATATAAACTGGTGGACTCGGAGGCCTTTCGCAAATTTGTGGCCATTGGAACACCACAATGGAAGGTCCCAGGAAGGAAGTATTTCTCAGAGAAGGGCATCCCAGAGCTATATGGCCATGTTCAGCGGCAAGTGAATGTATCTCTGGCACACAGTGTCGGTGCCAAGATACATCTGACCACAGACACGTGGTCTAGCAAACACGGGCAGGGAAGGTATATCAGTTTTACTGCCCACTGGGTGAACCTTCTGACGGCCGTCAAGCATGTAACCCGTGGCACCCGTGTAGATTTGGTTTTACCGCCACGGATTGCATGCAGGCCTGACTCTTCTTCTCCTCCTCCTACTCCATCCTCCTCCCTCTCCTCCTCAGCTGCCTCCTCCTTTTCCGCTGCTAGCGTCTCTTCCACTGCACCGCCCAAGCTCCCCAGAACCTATTCCACATGCCAGGTGAGACGTTGCCATGCCGTGCTGCGTCTGTTGTGCCTGGAAGCAAAGAGCCACACTGGCCCGGCACTCCTTTCAGCTTTGCGTTCACAGGCAGATGAGTGGCTAACACCGCTCAATTTGACAGTTGGTAAAGTGGTGTGTGACAACGGTGCCAATCTGCTTAGCGCATTGAAACAGGGCAAAATCACGCACGTGCCGTGCATGGCACACGTCTTAAACTTGGTCGTGCAGCGATTCCTTGTCAAATACCCTGGGGTCCAGGACATCTTGCGGCAGGCAAGGAAAATCTCGGCCCATTTCAGAAGATCTTACACGGCCATGGCTCGCCTTGCTGACATTCAGCGGCGACACCATCTGCCGGTCAGACGTCTTATTTGCGATTGCCCGACGCGATGGAACTCAACCTTCTATATGCTTGATAGGCTGCTCCAGCAGAAACGTGCAGTTAACGTCTACCTGTATGAACTCTGCGAAAGAAACGGTTCTGGGGAGCTGGGTTTTTTTTCACCGCGCCAGTGGCTGCTCATGCGCGACACATGCAGACTTCTGCGGCCATTTGAGGAGATCACCAAACTGGTCAGTCGCAGCCATGGCGCCATCAGTGACATGGTACCTTATGCCTTCTTTCTGGAGCGTGCATTGCGTCGTGTCATTGATCAGGCTGTGGAGGAGCAGGAGCGGGAAGATGAGGAAGTCGCAATGCTGGATGAATTCCCAGGGGGGGCTACTCTATCTGAGACAAGTCAACAACAGGAGTCTGATGAGGAGTCAGAGGAGGATGGTGCCGGGGCGGATGAGCAGGAGCAAGAAGAGCATGCTTTAAACCTTTCTGGGATCCCTGTTGTGCGAGGATGGGGAGAGGAGAATGAAGAGGACGACATTATCCTGGATGATGAGCAGGAGCCAGGCCACCACACCGCTTCCACTTTAGTGCAAATGGGGGCCTTCATGCTCCAGTGTTTTAATAGGGACCCCCGTATAAAAAGCATGAGGGTCAAGGACCAGTACTGGGTGGCAACGTACTTAGACCCCCGGTACAAACACAAAATGGCGGAAATGTTACCGCCGTCGCAGAGGGCTGTCAGAATGCAGCACTTCCAGGCCTTGCTTCGAGAAATGCTGCATTCTGCTTTTGCGTGCGCTGGCAGAGGAGCAATTCCCACTCCCAGAGAAGGATTTGCGGGTACCAATCCAACAGCGCCTGCAAGAAGAGGCCGGTTTGAAGATGTGTTGGTGACTTCGGATATGAGGTCATTCTTTCAGCCGACCCATCGACAGGTGTCATCCGGATCCAGCATCAGGGAACGCCTAGACCGTCAGGTGTCCGACTACATTGGGTTAACGGCCGATGTGGACGCTCTGAGGAGTGATGAACCCCTAGACTACTGGGTGGGCAGGCTTGACCTCTGGCCAGAGCTTGCCCAATTTGCAATCGAACTGTTGGCTTGCCCCTCATCCAGTGTCCTGTCCGAAAGGACGTTCAGCGCAGCAGGGGGGATTGTGACCGATAAGCGTACTCGCCTAGCTCACCACAGTGTTAACTACCTCACATTTCTAAAAATGAATGAGGCATGGATCTCGGAGGAATTCAACACATGTGATCAGTAGACCATGTATATGTCTATAAACAATTTTTGGAATCAAGCACACAGACCTTCTTAATTCATTTGGCTCACTTCCCTGACCCAAAAAAGCACACCGTACTATATGCCCCTACCCTCCTCTTTGAAGAGGTTGAGCGGTGTCATATTTCTACTGGGGCTGCTTATTATGAGGGGTTCCCACCATCCCTGTGCTGTGCTGACTTCCTCCTGGGTGTTCTTATTATGAGGGGCTCCCACCATCCCTGTGCTGTGCTGACTTCCTCCTGGGGGTTCTTATTATGAGGGGATCACACCATCCCTGTGCTGTGCTGACTTCCTCCTGGGGCTGCTTACGGTGCTGCTGTCAGCGCTGTATGTCACGGAGCTGCTGTCAGCGCTGTATGTCACGGAGCTGCTGTCAGCGCTGTATGTCACGGAGCTGCTGTCAGCGCTGTATGTCACGGAGCTGCTGTCAGCGCTGTATGTCACGGAGCTGCTGTCAGCGCTGTATGTCACGGAGCTGCTGTCAGCGCTGTATGTCACGGAGCTGCTGTCAGCGCTGTATGTCACGGAGCTGCTGTCAGCGCTGTATGTCACGGAGCTGCTGTCAGCGCTGTATGTCACGGAGCTGCTGTCAGCGCTGTATGTCACGGTGCTGCTGTCAGCGCTGTATGTCACGGAGCTGCTGTCAGCGCTGTATGTCACGGAGCTGCTGTCAGTGCTGTATGTCACGGAGCTGCTGTCAGCGCTGTATGTCACGGAGCTGCTGTCAGCGCTGTATGTCACGGAGCTGCTGTCAGCGCTGTATGTCACGGTGCTGCTGTCAGCGCTGTATGTCACGGAGCTGCTGTCAGCGCTGTATGTCACGGAGCTGCTGTCAGCGCTGTATGTCACGGAGCTGCTGTCAGCGCTGTATGTCACGGAGCTGCTGTCAGCGCTGTATGTCACGGAGCTGCTGTCAGCGCTGTATGTCACGGAGCTGCTGTCAGCGCTGTATGTCACGGAGCTGCTGTCAGCGCTGTATGTCACGGAGCTGCTGTCAGCGCTGTATGTCACGGAGCTGCTGTCAGCGCTGTATGTCACGGAGCTGCTGTCAGCGCTGTATGTCACGGAGCTGCTGTCAGCGCTGTATGTCACGGAGCTGCTGTCAGCGCTGTATGTCACGGTGCTGCTGTCAGCGCTGTATGTCACGGAGCTGCTGTCAGCGCTGTATGTCACGGAGCTGCTGTCAGTGCTGTATGTCACGGAGCTGCTGTCAGCGCTGTATGTCACGGAGCTGCTGTCAGCGCTGTATGTCACGGAGCTGCTGTCAGCGCTGTATGTCACGGTGCTGCTGTCAGCGCTGTATGTCACGGAGCTGCTGTCAGCGCTGTATGTCACGGAGCTGCTGTCAGCGCTGTATGTCACGGAGCTGCTGTCAGCGCTGTATGTCACGGAGCTGCTGTCAGCGCTGTATGTCACGGAGCTGCTGTCAGCGCTGTATGTCACGGTGCTGATGTCAGTGCTCTGTATTACGGTGCTGCTGTCAGTGCTCTGTATCTCCTGCACCCTCTTGTTTGCCTACCCTGGTCCCTGACCTTCCCTCTCCTCCATTGCCTTCATTAGCTCCATAGTCCTGAATTGTCAGAACAATTTCCCAAATAAAAAAAAAATGCTTGTAGTTATCGATCCCAAATTCACCTCATACATGTATTATGCTATTGTCCAGGTGGTGGGACTACGTGCTACCCCCTAATAATTACCCCGTGGCCGCAAATTCGACCTAAAGGTTTGCGAAATTCGCCTCCCATTGAAGTCAATGGAGCCCGCGGCGAACGGTCGTTTTCGCGAACGTTTGTGTCCGTTCGCGTTTCGCGTTCGCGAAACGTCCCGTCGGAAGTTCGTCCATCACTACTCACTGTTCCTATTGAAGATGTTCCTTCTTTCAAAGGTTCTGCAGATAGGTTTGAGACACTGCTAAAGGCTCTCTTTAATCTTGCAGCTCTCACTGCAATTTCAGTATGTTACACTGCAGCTAACTGAATTAGGACAATGAACAACCTACATAACCCTGTACAGTATTTTAGAACTGTGCTGCTACAGAACAATTACAAAATTGCCTTCTGCTCTGCTTTTTGTGTGCATGCTCTAATATCCGTTCACATGAGCAGAATCTTATGGCTTAAATAAAGCTTGGACACATAAGGCTGCCTGTAAAAGGCACCATTCACATTCAATATACCCTTCTGAGGAAGATGCTTGTTTGGTGAGGTGTGTGACCAATTTATCAAAGAGGTCACCAGAGGTAATATTTTACTTCCAGAAAGGAAGATTTCAAAAAACCTCTTCCACGGGAGCCCCTAGTTCGACAAAATGCAGAGCACCTGTCTGTTCTACCCAAGCTTTAACGTCAAAGCCTAAGTTCAGACCTTGGGCTTGGCCCACAAAAGTCACAAAACCTTCCCCAAAATCCTCTTCATAATAATAGGACACCCTCAATCCTAAGAGTGGGGGGGAGTATGTTACAGTTTGCCTCTTCGTGGGTCATAGGTGTCCCTGACTGGTGGGTTCAATTGGTGGTTTCAACAGGGTACAAAATAGAGTGCAAAACTCTGCTCCCTCACCACTTTTAAATCAATCAAAGACTGTCCAAAGATTTCGATATGTCGTTTGTGACAGTACTTCCACTAGAAAAGTTCAAAGGTTTCTACTCAAACCTGTCCATGCTACCCATGCCCAAATGGAATATTCACCTCATTTTGTTGTGCACTCAATATTGTCAGTTCCTTAAAGAGTGGTTTCAGTGTTTCACTTCATTGAGGCATTTCACCGCATCCTTGTTTCCTGATCTTAATTATCTCTACATTGCCTGGAAGTAGTCAGAGCCATTACAGCATACCTCAAAACTACTGTTTTCATCAGAAAAACATATTCCTTTTTGTTCTCTCCTCTAAACCTTGCAAGGGACTCCCTGCTTCAGAATCCACCTTTGAATGGTGAATAAGGAAATTGATTGCAAGAGCTTATGTTCTTAATCAAAATCCCCGTCCTGTGCTGTGATCAGGGCCGCCATCAGAGGGGTACAGCCCACACTCTTGTAAGGGGCCCCAGAGTCTAGAAGGGCCCAGCTGTCTGGCAAGGATGAGAGAAGGCAGGGAGAGGTGTGTGAAAGCTCCGTGGCTGCGCTGGCTTTCAGAATGTGTGGAAGTCAGCAGCTGCTGCTGTGTCATTGACAACGGGCTCTTTGCTGCCACCTTTGGTCAATTCCAGCATGTGCACTCCTCATGTGTTTTGCACAAGAGCTGGGACCAGGAACAGCACCTTCCAAGTAAGGACTAATTTACAACTGAAGAGGAATGAGGGTGGGGTGGTGTACATGTGTGTGTGCCTATGTACATGTGTGTCTGTGTACATATGTGTGCGTGCATGTGTGTGCCTGTGTGTGTACATATGTGTGTGTCTGTGTACATATGTGTGTGTGCATGTGTGTGCCTGTGTGTGTACATATGTGTGTGTCTGTGTACATATGTGTGTGTGCCAGTGCATGTGTACATGTGTGTTCATGTGTGTGTTCATGTGTGTGTGCCTGTGTACATGTGTGTGTGTATGTGTGTGCCTGTGTGTCTGTGTACATATGTGTTTGTGTGTGTCTGTGTACATATGTGTGTGTGCCAGTGCATGTGTACGTGTGTGTTCATGTGTGTGTGCCTGTGTTCATGTGTACATGTGTGTGTGCCTGTGTCTGTGTACATATGTGTGTGCCTGTGTATGTGTGTGAGGAGGCTTAGAGCGTACAGATGTGAGGGGGGTTGAGAGTGTACAGGTGTTAGGGGGGGCTGAGAGCATACAGGTGTTAGGGGGGCTGAAAGCATACAGGTGTTAGGGGGGTTGAAACCGTACAGGTGTTAGGGAGGCTGAGAGCATACAGGTGTTAGGGGGGCTGCGAGCTTACAGCTGCTGGTTTGGGATGTCTCTTTTGGGCAAGCACAGAAGGACTTGATGGGATGGCTAGTGGGCGGATTCTGTGGGACAGCCAGTGGGCAGGCCCTGGGGAATGTTGGCGGTCAGGCCTGGGGGGCCCAGGCCTAAAGCTGTCTAAGGGGCCCCACAATTTCTGATGGCTGCCCTGGCTGTGATATTCCCATTCCACCAGAGACGGTGTTTCTTGGGAATTTCAGCCTCTGTAGCCCGAATGTGTAAGGCTACCACCAAGTCTTCTGTTCATACTTTCTCAATGTTTTCCCAGGTGGACACCCATTCCTCTGCAGATGTAACTTTTGACTGCAAGATTCTCACAGCAGCACCTGGGCCTATTGACTCCTGTTGTTTTTTGGGGCAGTTGGCACAGTTCTGTTGGAGATGTTTCATGGTGTTGAATATGCTGCCTGTGTCCTATACTGCATAAATAAGATAAAACAAATTTAGACTTACTTTCATATCTTCAAGTACAGTAAAGGAAACAGGCCTCCCTCCCTTGCCCTGGTTTACTTTGCATTGCTTGCTACAAAACTGAGAATTCATGGAGTGGGGTAGGATTATAGGGGAGGTGCCCCAGAGTTGCATTTACTCAGAAGCCTGCCAGTGTCCAATCACCTGAAAGTATGCACCTATAACCCATGGTATATAAATATGTTACCTGTGTCCTGTACTTCAAGATATGGAATTTACAGCTAAGTCAAAACTCCTTTTTTCCTTTGTCTCTCTTTCCCCCCACCTTCACCTCAACCTTTACATTCTTACTTGAAAATGAAAAAGTTGTTTCCAATATAATCTCTATACCTCAATGATATTTAACTGATGGTCAGGCTATAACTACAAAATAAAAATAATGCAAACATGTGGCCTCCTATTGAGCACAACAGATTGCACCATGCAGCAGATTGCAATCAGAGATGGGCTCTGGTGTGTTTGGGATCCTAGTCTAAACCCACTTGCCTGATTCCCACAAAGAAGCCAACACTGCACACCACTGTGCAGATGGGGACTAGGAAATGTTTCACTGCCTGTGATTAGCAGTGTCGGCTTTCTGGCAGGATTGGGCATACACACGATCGGAATTCCGGCCAGAAAAAGACAGATGAGAGCTTTTCATCGGAAAATGCGACTGTGTGTATGCTCCATTGGAATTTAGCTGTCCGAATTTCCGCCAGCCAAAAATTGATAGCATGTTGTCAATTTTCCAGACGGAAAAACTTTCTATCGGTAATTCCGATCGTGTGTATGCAATTCCGACACGCCAAAAATCACTCATACTCAGATTCAACTATGAGACAGAAGCTATTGGCTACTGGCTATTGAACTTCCTTTTTCTAGTCCCGTTGTACGTGTTGTACGTCACCACGTTATAAACGATTGGAATTTGATGTGACCGTGTTTAGGCAAGACAGCTTGAGCCGAATTCCGTTGGAATTCCGTCGGGAAAACCATCAGAGCTTTTTCCGACGAGAATTCCGATCGTGTGTACGCGTACGTTTCTAGCTGCGATCTGTCAATGTGTGTTGTGTATGTACCAGTGGAACTGTTAAATAAAGAAGTGAATAAAAATAAAAGATAAATAATCAGAAAGGGAAATATTAATATGCTATGATTCACATTTACCTGACTAAAAGAAACTATATACAAAAACACTCTATATTCACTTTTAACTGCTTGGCGTGAATTACTGTAAAATGTTAAACTTTAAAAAATCCTGATATAAAATAAAAAGTGTATGTTATGTACTATTTACCTAATTTTTTATGGTTTTCCTACAACATATAATTTAATTTAGTGTTCCATCTATACATACAAACACATGTAGTCTACTGATATAAAAAGAATTTGACATATGGCATCTGGAAAGTTTCATAATTATACAGTCTTTAAATTAATTACCAAGCCAAAGGCAAGCAAACATTAACAGCCATAAAGAGCTTTTCTGCATTAGCCACTAATGAGTTCATTTAAAGCTATCAAGTAACTCATTTTAGAAGCATGGTCTGCATTTATTCTTATCCAGTCAGATTTAATCATCACATCCTGAACTTGAGTCATTGTTAAGCATGAAATTACCATAAAATGACAATTGTTAAACATGGACAGTTTTACCTAGGTGAACTTCCAGGTCTTTAAAAGAAAACAAAACCATCAAGTGCAGTTGTGCTTTAGGAAGTGAGTTTGTTGGACATAAAAGGATTTCCATTTGCTTTTATACAAAATTGTCATGCTTTTGCACTGTTAACATAGCTAAATGGACATTGTTTACTACAGCTTCAACATATTTTACAGTAAGAGTTTTTCTTCTTTAGATTCTGATATCGCTGTAAATAAAATGTTCAGTAGTTTCTCCTGCAACAATTATTTTTGATGGGTGTAATTATAGTATTCTGTTAGTAATTAGGAAATATTTTTGAACAAGAGCACAGGGAGCTGTCATATTATTTAAAATGCCATTATACTGAAGAAAATCCATATTTTGAAAATTATGTAAAATGTTTTGCACAAATTACCTTCCTGTGCTCCACATACATAAACATCCAATGATTATTTTACTGACTAGTATTTTAACCCTTGTGCTCTACCGTCTCTTCTTCCAGAGCAGAATTCTTCTACTTTGTTGAGGGATTACCAATCAAAAATACAACTAGTATAGTATTAGTAAAGCCACATAAATCATTGCTCCTTGTAAAGAAAAATGTGTCCCTCTACCTGTGCTTCAGATCTTCAATTTCTTTAAGAGCTAGGCCAGCCTAAGAAATTTCAGTATCCAACACTTGTGAGTGGATCAGAAGCCTTGTCTCCTGCTGTGTGTTGTGGTTCTATCTGCTGTCTTTGCATCACTGTAGGACACAACAGTGATGTAAGGCCAGCAAG
Source organism: Lithobates pipiens (assembly GCF_037356315.1). Lineage (NCBI taxonomy): Eukaryota > Metazoa > Chordata > Amphibia > Anura > Ranidae > Lithobates > Lithobates pipiens. Next base: position 408,358,507 of record NW_027507758.1, read on the forward strand.
TAGTACTAGAGTGTGCAATTGAGAGATGAACATCCGACACACATTGAAGATTCTTCAAGAGCAAGTAAATATGTAGTTGGGTAAGTCATTATATGGAGCTTACACAAGACTGAAGACTCTTTTCACAGTGCAAAACCAATGAGCATTATTAGGTTCATATGGGTTCCCTCTAGGTCTAGTCTCATTGGCTGTCTCAGTCTTACTTCTCCCGATCCCGACTTAATATATTTTACAGCATACTAAACAACACTACACAAGTTATTTTGAGAGTTATTCCTCTTATTAGCTCTCTGATGCACAAAGACATCCTATTTGCCTTCTTTAAGGGCCAATTCACACCATTGCACTGGCCACATTAAAGTCTACAGTTTGTCTATATGCAGATCAGAACTTCCTGATGACGGCCATTCCTATTGGCTGACAAGCGTTGAGGTTTGATCGCGTCATCGCAACCACATATCCGCCTGAAATTACTATCTTAGGAAACTGAGCCTTACTGTGGACCAGCGGCATCTACAGTACAGACCAAAAGTTTGGACACACCTTCTCATTGAAAGAGTTTTCTTTATTTTCATGACTATGAAAATTGTAGATTCACACTGAAGGCATCAAAACTATGAATTAACACACGTCCAATTATATACTGAACAAAAAAGTGTGAAACAACTGAAAATATGTCTTATATTCTAGGTTCTTCAAAGTAGTCACCTTTTGCTTTGATTACTGCTCCGCACACTCTTGGCATTCTGTTGATGAGCTTCAAGAGGTAGTCACCTGAAATGGCTTTCCAACAGTCTTAAAGGAGTTCCCAGAGATGCTTAGCACTCGTTGGCCCTTTTGCCTTCACTCTGCTGTCCAGCACACCCCAAACCATCTCGATTGGGTTCAGGTCCGGTGACTGTGGAGGCCAGGTCCTCTGGCGCAGCACCCCATCACTCTCCTTCTTGGTCAAATAGCCCTTACACAGCCTGGAGGTGTGTTTGGGCTTTGGGCTCATTGTCCTATTTGAAAAATAAATGATGGTTCAACTAAACGCAAACCGGATGGAATAGCATGCCGCTGCAAGATGCTGTGGTAGCCATGCTGGTTCAGTATGCCTTCAATTTTGAATAAATCCCCAACAGTGTCACCAGCAAAGCACCCTAACACCATCACACCTCCTCCATGCTTCATGGTGGGAACCAGGCATGTAGAGTCCATCCGTTCACCTCTTCTGCGTCGCACAAAGACACGGTGGTTGGAACCAAAGATCTCAAACTTGTACTCATCAGACCAAAGCACAGATTTCCACTGGTCTAATGTCCATTCCCTGTGTTCTTTAGCCCAAACAAGTCTCTTCTGCTTGTTGCCTGTCCTCAGCAGTGGTTTCCTAGCAGCTATTTTACTATGAAGGCCTGATTCACACAGTCTCCTCTTAACAGTTGTTCTAGAGATGTGTCTGCTGCTAGAACTCTGTGTGGCATTGACCTGTTCTCTAATCTGAGCTGCTGTTAACCTGCGATTTCTGAGGCTGGTGACTCGGATGAACTTATCGTCCGCAGCAGAGGTGACTCTTGGTCTTCCTTTCCTGGGGCGGTCCTCATGTGAGACAGTTTCTTTTGTAGTGCTTGATGGTTTTTTCCACTGCACTTGGGGACACTTTCAACGTTTTCCCAATTGTTCGGACTGACTGACCTTCATTTCTTAAAGTAATGATGGCCACTCGTTTTTCTTTACTTAGCTGCTTTTTTCTTGCCATAATACAAAGTCTAACAGTCTATTCAGTAGGACTATCAGCTGTGTACTGTATCCACCTCCTGCACAACACAACTGATGGTCCCAACCCCATTTATAAGGCTTGAAATCCCACTTATTAAACCTGACAGGGCATACCTGTAAAGTGAAAACCATTTCGGGTGACTACCTCTTGAAGCTCATCAACAGAATGCCAAGAGTGTGCGGAGCAGTAATCAAAGCAAAGGGTGGCTACTTTGAAGAACTTAGAATATAAGACAAATTTTCAGTTGTTTCACACTTTTTTGTTCAGTATATAATTGGACATGTGTTAATTCATAGTTTTGATGCCTTCAGTGTGAATCTACAATTTTCATAGTCATGAAAATAAAGAAAACTCTTTGAATGAGAAGGTGTGTCCAAACTTTTGGTCTGTACTGTACATTCAAGACTGGCTGGCAATCTCTATCATCATATAGTATGCTTCTTTCACGTTCACCATGATGCCACATTCACACTGTTGCTGGCAATTATTTGAATTTTTATATTCATTTTTTATGCACATTGGCGCCAAGTTCTTTCTTTGTTTATATTGTCTAGATGCAGTAATGCTTCCCTCTGAGCATAAACCTGAGAGAGTTAAGAGCTAGATCAGCAAAAGACTTTAAAAGATACTTGATAAAACTGAGCAGCCCTTTGCAGTAGCTCCACCAAGTCAGCTAGCAGTTTATGCTTCCCACTGAACTTATTCTAGCTTTGTGCCCATAAGTATCACAACAGGCAAGATGACTGATGCCTCACATCTCAGGTGTATTTGACTCTATGGAGACCTGTATGTATACAATGAACTAACACCAAAAGGCTATTTACCTTCTGTGTTTTCTATATGCAGGCACCTGTGAGTGATGAAAGGAAACTAGTAAGCTCCTAGTTGCTCTATATGGAGTCTAAACAGAATGTGGCAGCACTGGGCCAAGCACCAGCACTGTCAGATGAGAGAAATGACACATGCTCCCCCATGGCATCTGTTAATTCTTTTCACAGTGGTTAGGGAGCAAGGGAAAAGTGAATATGTAAAACTGGTGTAGGAATGGATCTGCTGCCTTCTACTGTTAGCTGCTAATATCACAGTTTATGTATGTATAATTATGCATTAGGAAAAGGCTGCTCCCAGTTTCCCAAATAGCACACACCACCCGTTTTTTGGACGGCTCACCTGCTGCACAAATGGACCTACCACTACTACCATCCATAACAGACATGCCTTACTTATGCGCTATCCTGTATCGCTATATTGGTGGTGTCCCCACTGCTTTTTCAGGTTTTGAACATCTGGCCCTTCCTGATACAGCTTGCTGAGAGCCCTAGCCAAGGTGAGGTCTAATGATATGCACATTTTAACTGTTTCTATATGATTTGCCACTTGTCTCTTTATTTACAACAAATCTACTGTACCCATTACACTTTGATTGCATTTTCTGCCTTGTTTTAATTATGTATTAGCACTTCCTGTCTGGGGGGGGGGGGGGGGGGGTGGTTGGCTTAAAAATTTCAGAAGGAGGGAGTGGAGAAAGAGAGAAAGTCTCAGACACATGCTCTGTAGAGACTATTAGGCAAGTATTCCTATGCTACAATAGTTTAACTTCAGTTGCCAATAGCTTTTTGAGTGTGTTTCTGAATCCTTGTGACAGAGTATTTCTGTACTATTGTTATTATCTCACATGCACAGTGTCAGATAGCTAGGTCTGTGCTATTTTATAAATGTAGTGGTTACCTTCCAGTATATTAGTAGGTGGACCAAAAGAATTAATTTACAACTCATGTTATTTTAGTTAACCTTGTTTTTTTTTGGTCTGGAATTTTATAGCTAGTTTTAACGTAGGGCTCTATAACAAGCATAGACTAGAGACAGGTTAAGTATCTCTGGTTGTTAGAGGTCCAGTTGCATGTCAGATTAGAGACTACTAGGAAGGGGCTTAAGTGCAGAGTAGATAGGCTGATGCTGAGTTCCATTGCCACACCACAATTGCATGTGATAAACTGTGTTCCAGGCTGGCTGGACAACAATTAGATGATCTCCACATGACAGCTGATCTTGTCATGATCTTCAGGTCTCCGGCACAAAGACAGACATCACATTGTGATCATTCTCAGGGACCCTGCAACTGTACTTTGCTGCAACATTCATCTGGAGGTATCCCTATTAATAAATATATATATATATCTGGGTACATGTACACAATGCAATATTCTTCTAATTACTTTGATTAAAATACTGATTCATTTCCCAGGAAGATAATTCCCTCTATTCGCAGAGGCCTTGTCCTGGGTGAAGGCATTGCCAACTTTATTATCAAACCCACTCTTCCAACTAGTGAAGATTTCAAGTTTTCTTATTTACCTACGGGTTTAGTAATTTCTCATACACCCCCCTCCAAAAGAGCGCTACATCGGGAAACTGAGAAGGAGGTCTTCAAAGTGAACCTGTTTCTTTGTCTTACAACTTCTTCTCAACTCCTTTGCTGGCACTAGACTCACAGAAAGCCCCATGTAAATAATAAAGGTCAGAAGTTTCTCAAAGCCATTGATCACAACCATACCTGCTTTGGATGTCTGGATGAACCTGATGATGCAGGAGACAGGATTGCAAACAGTACAGGCTTATAAAAGTACACTCCCACTGACCCTCTAGAACAGGGGTGGCCAACCCGCGGCTTCCGAGACGCATGCGGCTCTTTGCCCGGTTCCGTGCGGCTCTTACGTTACTTACGCTACTGGCTATGAACTTCCTTATTCGAGTCGAGTCGTACGTCATCATGTTCGAATCCGTCGGTGTTTGGTGTGATTGTGTGTGGCCAAGTCTGCTCATTCGGAAAGTCCATCAGAATTGCAAAACATGCTTCAAATTTTTCGGCCAGAACTCTGCCGGACCCAGTTCCTACCGAGAAATTCGCTAGTGCAGCTATTGGCTACTCCTGGCTATGAACTTCCTTATTCGAGTCGAGTCGTATGTCATCATGTTCGAATCCGTCGGAGTTTGGTGTGATTGTGTGTGGCCAAGTCCGCTCATTCGGAAAGTCCATCAGAATTGCAAAACATGCTTCAAATTTTTCGGCCAGAACTCTGCCAGACCCAGTTCCTACTGAGAAATTCGCTAGTGCAGCTATTGGCTACTCCTGGCTATGAACTTCCTTATTCGAGTCGAGTCGTATGTCATCACGTTCGAATCCGTCGGAGTTTGCTTCAAATTTTTCGGCCAGAACTCTGCCGCTCTCATACACACCTCCGCTCACCCCTCACTCTCACTACCCCGCCCCCTTGCTCTGTATTTACGTCAAATGCACACGTGGGCAGTTTTTCAGTAAGAGCAAAATGGCAGGGAAAAAATGCACAGCAAAACGAAAATATGAAGAAGAACACAGGACGTTTTTAACAGAGTGGGAGAGTTTATATTTTTTTGTTGAACGTAATGGAAAGCCATTCTGCCTTATATGTCAGGTGTCCTTGTCGCATTTCAAAGCTTCAAACCTTCAGCGCCACTTCAGCTCACTCCATGCTAACATCGACCAGGAATTTCCAAAAGGGACTGAACTTCGCAAGCACAAGTTGGTTACTTTGAAAAGTCAGACAGAAAAGCAGGCAAAGTTTTTCAAAAAACTTACAAAGCACACAGAGACTGTAATGCTTGCATCGTATCAACTGGCTTGGAACATTGCACGGGCCAAAAAGCCATACAATGAAGGGGAGTTCATTAAAAAATGCCTCTGTGACATTGTTGAAATCTTGTCTCCTGAAAACGACAAACTAAAACGAATGGTATCAGACCTCCAACTGTGCCGCCACACTGTTGAGCACAGAATATCAGACATTAACACGTCTATTCAGTCAAAGTTGCACTCTGATCTTCAAGCTTGTGAGTATTTTAGTGTCACATTGTATGAGAGCAAACGTATGTGTGTATGAGGAAGGGATGGGGTGATGTTCATGTGTGCCCATGCGTATGATGTGGCTCTTTGCGGTAACTTGGTAAAAAATGTGGCTCTTGATCTTTGTCTGGTTGGCCACCCCTGCTCTAGAAATTCTTATGTGCTATAGCTCCAGCAGATTACACAGGACAAGGTAATTTCTGGAAAATATTTGACTTGACTTGACCAAATAGCATCAGTAGTGAAAGGAATACTTGTTGCCTGGAATTGTTCTTTTACTAAACAAAACAATTGCCAGTGTCTCATCATAGTGATAGACATACGAGAATGTATGGCAGGGCAGGAGACAGTACACAAGGGGCACCTGAGTTTTTTTTTAAAAATCGGTGCAGTTGGCTGCTGAGTAAACCGGAAGTAAGGTTTAGTATAATTTAGCAGATTAGAACTCTATTCTATGCTGCTATAGCCCAGTGAACATATTGTCTAGTGAACTATAATTGACCTAATCCTTTAGTTACCCATTTATGTGCATACTGTCATTAACTGCAACCCTTGACAATAAAATAGGTTAATTTACCACTAACCAGTAGATGTTTGCTTTTTTATACTGAACCTTAGTTGGTGTGCAGGATATCTATATTTGTGCTACAAGTAGCAGTGCAGTATCCATTTGCTCAGCCTGATGTGTGGTTGGGCCTGAGGTTGTTTTCAGAATCACTGCAGAAGAACAGAGAACCAATTCTACCAAGCAGCTCCTCCAAAGGTAGGGATACATGACCGTGTATCTCTTCTTCGTGATAGTGGGGGCTGGGTTAAAGGACACTGTGCAGACATACAGTGTGCCTATATTCCATAGTCTGTTCAGCCTGAGGCAAGATACAGACTGTGGCTGATTGGGAGGGTATGTGTGCCAGTGGCAGGCTGTGATTGGGCATAGTGGCTGAACAGACTATCAAATAGAGGCATTCTATGTGTCTGCACAGTGTGAACCTACTCCAACTTCATAGCCAGTTTGCTGAGCCACCAAGTCAGAGATAGCCCCATCCTTGCCACCAATCAGATTGGCCAGCCAGATTCAGGTGATTATTACAGAGGTCAGGAATAAAACTGGGCAAAGGGAACTGTCTTGAAGGAGGCTACCATCAGCCCCAAGACTCTCATGCAGAAGTGGCAAGTCAGACGGCTTCTGGACTGAAGAGATTGAGACCAGAGTCTAAGGCTTCTCCTGGGTAAAGAACACTCTGTCTTGAGAAATGTCCAGGATCAGACCCAGATACTACAAGTGATTAACCACTTGCTTACTGGGCACTTAAACCCCCCCCCCCCCCCCCCCAATCCAGACCATTTTTCAGCTTTCAGTGCTCTCACACTTTGAATGACAATTACTCAGTCATGCAACACTGTACCCAAATTATTTTTTTGTCCTTTTTTCATACAAAAATTTTCCAAAATTTGGAAAAAAATGAATATTTCTTCATTTCTGTGATAAACGTTTACAAATTAGTAATTTTTCTTCATAAATTTTGGCCACAATTTATACTGCTACATATATTTTGTAAAAATAACCAAAAATTTGTGGAAATTATTTGGTCTGTGTGATAGTTTTAGAGTCTACAAGCTATGGTGTAAATCATAAAAAATGATCACATCTGATGTACTGGTGGCCTATCTCATTTCTTGAGACCATAACAAGCCAGGAAAGTACAAATGCCCCCCAAATAACCCCTATTTGGAAAGTAGACATTTCAAGGTATTTAGAAAGGGGCATGGTGATTTATTAGAAGTTGTAATTATTTCCCTCAATTCTTTGCAATATTAAGATTTTTTTTTTTTGCACATAATTGTCATTGTAATAGCTTATTTCTCTCACATGGCATGTGTATACCACAAATGATACCCCAAAATACATTCTGCTACTCCTCCTGAGTATAGTGATACCACATGTGTGGGACTTTTTCACTAACTGGCCACATACAGAGGGCCAACATACAGGGAGCACCATCAGGTGTTCTAGGAGCATAAATTACACATCACATTTCTCAACCACCTATTACACTTTTGAAGGCCCTGGAGCACCAGGACAATGGAAACACCCACAAAATGACTCCATTTTGGAAAACTAACACCCCAACGTATAATCTATGAGGCATAATGAGTCTTTTGAACGGCTCATTTTTTCCAGAAGTTTTTGGAAAATGTGGGAAAAAAATGAAAAGGCATTTTTTTTTACACAAAGTTGTCCGTTTATAAGATATTTCCAACTAATAGCAATAGTTTTGGTCTGGGGTAAATAGCTGGGGGAATACTTCAGAAAAATAATTTAGAAGTGGCCAAATTTTGAAAAGCCTGTCATAATTTGGGTCATTTCGGGGAGGGCACTGGGTATTGTCATTAAAATGAAGGAACCTCATTATTATGAGGTATCTGTTTCTGGACATTACCTTAGAGAAGATTGGCATGTGGTGGAGGGGGTGGGTTGACCAATAGGACATCAAAGTGTTTTTTTTTTTGTGAGTCCCATATTAAATGTGAGGCCTAAAAAAACCTTCAACTCCTCCACTGTTTGGTCTCTCCATTCATAGGGACGGGCATAGTAGGACGTTGGATTATTTAAGATAAATTGCTGGGCATAAAGGTTGCAATGGGCCACAATTGTCGATAGCATGTCCTCGATAAAAATTAACTCAAAAAAATGTATTGGGGAAAAATTCTCTGTGTCCACCTGGACTCCTGGCTGGGCAGTGAAAGGGGAAATCTTGGCTTCTCCTGAATTAGGAGGAAGCCACAAGGGGTTCTGAAGGGCATAGGGAAGGCTGGCATGGGTCCTTGGCCTTTCTTCTCTGTGGTGCTGGTGGATGGCACTGCGGTGCTGGTGGATGCCACTGTGGTGCTGGTGGATGCCACTGACTCCTCACCAGAACGCCTTCGTTTGGTGGACTGAATATCTTCCTCTTCTGAGTCAGTCATTGTTCCACTACTGAGGACTTGCTCATAATTTATGTCCAACTGAGAATCAGAGTCTGAAGGGGAATCCGAAAAAGAGAACTTTCCGTTGCTCTCATTGGCCTGGGAAAGTATTTGGTACACCTCCTCGGCGGAAAAGCCTCTTTTGGACATGGTTGCTGGTGGTAATGCGACTACACAGGTGTGTGCTAAGCCTGCACTGATGAGCACAGATGGGCACTGAGGCGGAACAGATGTGCACTGATGAGGTGGCACAGATGTGCACTGATGAGGTGGCACAGCTGGACACTGATGAGGTGGCACAGATAGGGCGGCACAGATGGGACACTGATGAGGTGGCACGGGTGGGCACTGATGATGTGGCACAGGTGGGCACTGATGAGGTGGAACAGATGTGCACTAATGAGGTGGAACAGGTGTGCACTGATGAGGCGGAACAGGTGTGTATTGATGAGGCAGCACAGATGTGCACTGATGAGGCAGCACAGGTGTGCACTGATGAGGTGGCACACATGGGCACTGATGAGGTGGCACAGGTGGGCACTGATGAGGCGGAACAGATGTGCACTGATGAGATAAAACAGATGTGCACTGATGAGGTGGCACAGATGAGCACTGATGAGGCGGCACATATGGGCAGTGGTGAGGTGGCACAGGTGGGCACTGATGAGGCCGAACAGATGTGCACTGATGAGATGGGACAGATGTGCACTGATGAGGTGGCACAGATGTGTACTGATGGAGCTGGCACTGATGGGGCGGCAGAGATGGGGCAGCACAGATGGGCAATGATGAGGCGGCACAGATGGGCACTGATTGGCACAGGTGGGCACTGATGAGGTGGTACAGGTGGGTACTGATGAGGTGGCACAAGTGGGCACTGTACTGTTTGGGCACTGTTTGGATTATAATCACACTCATAAGTACAGCAGATACTCTCTCTCCTCACATGCGGTCTCTATGTGAGGAGAGAGAGATGGAAATGAGAGATGATCTCATATGTTTACATTTGAGATCATCTCCCATTGGCCTCGCTGATCGCACTGTAAAAGGGCGATGTGATTGGCCGTTTACAGCGATCTGTGACTGGCTGTGTCCAAGGCACATGGGCAGCACATAATTTCCCCGATGCGCCCTCGTGAGTGCGCACGTGGAGCTAGGAAAGGGGAGGTCATCATATGACGGCCTCCTGGGAATTGATTGAATTGAATTGAAGCCGTCATTCAGCTACGGCCTGATGCCAGGTGGTTAATCAGTTTAAGTGATGATTTCTGAAGTTTTAGGGTGGAACCCAATTTTTTGTAACCTCACTGACTATTCCCTCAACAGGAGTCTGTCTAACAATAGGGATGCCACAAGAGTCAAAAGGCTAATTCTGGAATTAACACACTGGTGAGCACCCAAGGTGCTAAAGATAGGCCCAGTGGCCCTACAACAATCCTTAAAAAGTGCTGATGTGCTGCAAGGATGTGGACTTGCAAGTAAAGATCTTTAATGACTTAAAGTGGAAGTAAACTCCCCTATTGTTTTCAGCCAAGGAAGCTGCCATCTTAGCCTCTGTTTAATCTTCAACTGCTATGGTGCTGCACATGTGATTCGTTATGACACCAGCCATTGGATGGTTTTAACTGTTTAAATTGATGGGTTTACTTCCACTTTAAGGAGCTAGAAGGTCTCCCTGATAAAGGTTGGCAATTACAGATCTGGTTAATTCCATTTATAATAACAAATAGAAATTGCAGCGCTCAGCACATTATCAAACAACCCAAAACACCTGAAGTGTTATGATAGTGAGTCCAACATTGAAAATATTCAGAAGACTCAAACATAGAATAGTTCTTGTGAAGAAATATTAAGTGATATGATTCAGGTGATCTCCCTTCTCTAGTACTTCAATCACCCAGTAATAGCTCCACCAATGTCAGAAAAATGCACTCACCAGATAGTTGCTGTGTAATTAATAGAACAGCAAAAATTGCATATGATAAGATCCAGGTCATCACAGGTATGTAGTCATCATTAGCTCACACTCATCCCATCTATCTAAATCACAGGACCCTCTTCAGAATGTATACAATTGCATGGATCATGGCCAGGAAGTTTTATTTCTCATGGTAAAACAGTTCAGCATATCCCATCTGTAGTAATAAGTCACCAACGACAAAGAAAAAAAAATCTTGTAGTGCAGTATTTATTGGTGAACACAATTGTGCCTATAGCACTTACATAAAAAAACGCCAATCCAACGAGGGATAATGGCAGCAAGACCTCAAATGTAAAACATCATGTGTGAAATAGTAAGCTTGCAATTACATGAAGCACCCCCAATCTGAAACAGAGTGGTGGCCAGGACCTTGCGGCGTTGTACAATAATAAACCTCTACAGCTGTTTCGCGCACACGCATCATCAGGAGTATACATTTTATACTCCTGATGATGCATATATTTGCAAAACAGCTCTAGAAGTTTATTACTATACGATGCCTGAGGTCCTGGCCGCCACTCTGTTTCAGATTGGCGGCACTTCATGTTAGTGCAAGCTTACTATTTCACTAATTCAATTTTATACTCCGATGATGCATGTGTGCGTGAAATAGCTTCAGATTTTTTTTACTATACAACGCCTGAGGTCCTGGTTGCCACTCTGTTTCAGATAGGCCGTACTTCATGTAAGTACAAGCTTACTATTTCACACATGATGTTTTGCATTTGAGGTCTTGCCGCTATTATCCCTGGTTGTATTGGTGGTTTTTTATGTAAGTGCTATAGGCACAATTTTTTTATATGTCTATTTTTATGCTGGTTTACCAATAAATACTGCACTATAAGATTTTTTTCTTCTTTGCCATTTGTGACTTATTAATACAGATGGGATATGCTGAGCTGTTTTTACCATGCGAAATAAAGAACTTCTTGGTCATGATCCATGCACTTAGATACATTCTAAAGAGGGTCCTGTGATTTGGATAGAGGGGATAAGTGCGAGCTTATGATGACTATATACCTCTGAGGATCAAAATCATAATCGATTTTTGCTGTTCTATTCATTAGACAGCAACTATGTCTGGTCAGGGAGATCACCTGAATCAGATCATTTGATATTTCTTCAGAAGAACTATTCTACGTTTGATTATTTTCAATATTTTCAATGTTGGACTCACTAACATAACACTTCAGGTGTTTTGGGTTTTTTGATACCATTTTTTTATACCATTTTTTATACCATTAAGCGCTGACGTTATTTTTTCTTCATTACATTTATAATTTGTTGACCCCATTGTAGATATTTCAGATTTTGAAGTCTGAAATGGGGCTAATGCGGTTTTGAGGCGGTGAACATGTTGAAGTAAAAGCCCTGGAAACATCCTGCAAGAGGCCTCTGTGCTTTGACAACTGGGTCCAGAAGGCCCCAAAAACATCTAATGGAGATCTGCCAGTCCTTGAGGAGATGCAGGAAGGTTTGAAGGTTGAGAGGAGAAAGTGAAGAGAGAAGGGGCAGGGAACAAAACTCAAGCTTGTAGCCCTGGCACACCACCTCCTGCATCCAGGCATCTGGATTGCAAGACAAACCTTCATGTGGAGGAGGATTTATCAGAATTTAATGACAGACCTTTTGGGTGCACTTGAAGACAAGCCTGCGGCTCTCTATGTTCAAGTCAGGCATGCGGAGACATGAACAGGATGTTTCTTGGTAGTAAGAGAGAGAAGCAACTTTGCAATCTGCTCCTTAGGCTTCTTCTACTGGGGAAAATGAGTGTTCCTACCACCAGTATGATCTTTGATGAGAACACATAAGGCCAGTCCAAAGAGGCAGTGTCCCTCTAAGAGCATGTGGATCAAACACTATTTTCAAGTCTGTTTCCCCTTTTTATAAATTTAGCCTAATTGCCCTGAGAGAAAAATGGCTTGAGGCTTCCAGTAAGCCATCACATCTGAAATTTTCACATCCATATCTGACAGGGATTTGATTTAGAATCAGAGTTTCTGCAGCTGATGGCTCAGAAGGCAATAAGAATGTAAGTAAATCAGATACAGAGTCTGGGTGTAGCAGTGCTTTTATAGCCTGTTCAATAAAAGTCAGCAAAAAACTGGAGGAGTGTTGAAAAGTCCTGTGTGATCGTAGCAAAAATTGCAGTAGAGAGGGCAGAGGACCCAGCTACACTCAGAAGAGTCAAAAAGAACTTCAAAGATGCTAGAGACTCTAACAGCAGAGGACAACATGATTACAGGCTGCATGCATAAAAAAAATCAGTGGGCACAATACAAGCAGTCCTTGACATATTGGTAAAAAGTGAAGTGAGCTGGAGGCACCCAGTTCTGTAGGACCGTTAACCCCCCATGTCTAGAATTGGACATGTTGTGACTGCAAAACAAATCAGAATCATGTAAGCTCAGGGTGAGAGGCAAGCCTTAAGTACTCACAAAACATGGACAACTAATAGGAAGTGAGGGTCAATGACTGGAAGATCGAATAACCAGATGTGACCAAAATCATTGTAGGCAGTAAGAAGAAATGTACCACATTTCCATATATTTCTTTGCAACAAGAGCAGCTGCAGGGAGATGCTCACTTGACTCTATATGGGGGGAAAGAGAGTGTGCATGGCACGCCAGCCAACTCACTCCCACAGTGTTAACCCCTTCAATGACATAACTGGTAGGAAACCGGGAATAATGATGCCCATAGACCAGAGAAATTTAAAGAGCTCCTGGTGCTTGGCCTGAGTGGCCTACTCACTAAGAAAGTCTTAGGAGACAGGGCAAACACAGGTGCAATGCCAGTGGCTCTGGACCTGGAAAGTACTCCGTAGCTGACTTTTACCAGAACATAGTTTGAAAAGTGCTCCATGTGAAACCTAATGCCTAAAGATCACTTCTAGGCTAGCCCCGCAATGTCCAGCCCAGCGGAGTCCGAATGCGGTCCAGTCCAAAAGCTACTGTGATAGCTGCTAATAGGAGGAGAACCTCCCTGCAGAGCTATAGAAAAGAGTATTGATAGAAGACAAAAAAATGGTTAGTCTTTAGTAGGGTTTCCATCCTCCTAAGACCCTAACAAAATACTGTGGCATGCTTATTATAGAGAAGGGTTATCCTGGATTGGTGGCCTACAGTTTTTATGTTTGCCAGTATCCAGGACTATCCGGTACTATTGTAAGACAGAAAAACCTGAAGTTTAAAGACTTCACTGTACCTTAATGGATGAGAAAGAAAGAAAGACAATTTTGTGCTTGTGCTATAAAACTCAAGTTTTAACTGACATGGATAATGCACACGATAGGGAAAAAACAATGACTGCTGACAATATTACAGGTCTTCTATCCTTGATTAGTATGCAAGATGCTACCTCTGTGCTCTTGACACTATTATATACATTACATTCTACAGAGAGATTGTACAGGCAAAAAAACACTCTTTTATCCTACTTGAAAGGACAGAGATGAGTGTAGTTTTTCATGTCTCCAGGCAGCTGACCCCTAAGAAATAATACTGCTAAACATTTCAAACATAATAGGAGAGAGGGCGGGCTGGAAAGTTTAAAAAAAGATTCAGTCAGAAAGATATCTATACTGGATGTGTTCCCTGCAGGTACACACTTAATGGTGCTTTCAATAGGACACATTTATCTCTTCCAAATGCACCTAAGAAATAAATTTCAACAGCAGTTTCTAGTTTTCAATTTGGGTTAGTCAGTAGTAGGAATCTTTTAGTGTAAGAAAACAATTCTGTATATCTTGCACTTCACCTTTATACTTCTTGTGGTCTGGAAACAGTCTTCTTTCAGTTTTAACATAACAGCAAAATTGGGTCAATTGCAGAGGAAATAGATCCTCAAAATAAGAGCAACCATAGTAAAACCTGTAGAAATCCACTTAAAGAAAAACTGTGAATCTTAACTAATCAAATGGCATAAAAAATTATAATAATGATAGTAATAATAATATATAATGAACATAAAAAAGCTCTCCATCCATCACCGAGAGCAAGCTTTAGCTTCATGTGTTACGTTGGTGCAATGGTGGGAGCACGTTCAGTGGAGAAATGCTCATTGGTCACAGCCATTAGGATTATTTCAACACAGCCACATGATCACTATGACAACACAAAAATGGTGATCACGTAATTTTGTTTAACTATTTCCCAACCGGCTCACACCGATATATGTTGGCAGAATGGCACGGGTGCGTAAAACCACATACCGTAAGACGTTCGCGCCCCCCCTCTTGCCCGCGGTGGTCATATTCATTGCAGAACCGATCAGTCTTCAGGTCCAGGCCAATTATTTCTGGCCTGGATGTGCTGATCGGTTCTGAACAATGAAATACCTCCTCTGCCTGTGTAATGTAAACACAGGCAGAGGAAGTGATGTCACCTCCTGTCCTGGAATTCTTTTTGGTCCCAGAGCACAGAGGACATCTAAAAGTGAGTTACGCGATCCTACAGGACAAACGAGCCCAGTTTGACAAGGTGTGAAGGTGTGGGACCCCTGGATAAGATATTTGTCAGACCCTCGAAAAGATACCAGGGACCCACCAAATTAATTTTATGGAGTGCACATCTTTCTCTTACCTCTTTTCTTTCTGAAATTTCCTTTTTCCTACTTCTACTCTTTCCTTTCTTCTCCCTAGGGAGATGTTAGTGGTCATGGCAATTCCCCTCCCCCCCAGTGGGGTGTGGGGGAAGAGGGGGACAGGGTGATAATTACAATTACTTTCCAGATCACAGAATTGTTAATTGGTTTAGTGTTTAGCCTTCTCTGGAAATGCAATAATAGAATGATAAATGTGCTTTAGTAATCTGCTTTTCTGTGAAGAGCTTGTTGTATATATACTTTGAGATATGGCAAAAAGTTTATGCCAAAATGTAAAACATATTTTGCAACTTTCAATAAAAACCACTATACTGACACAGTACACGTAGGCACACATTTCACCCCCTGATCGCCCCCCAGTTAACCCCTTCACTCCCTGTCACTGTGTCACCAATTGCAGTTACCTGATTTTTCATTAATCACTGCACTGGTGTCACTTGTGACACCAATCAGCGTTAGGGCAGCTAGTAGTAGGCCAAGGTAGGTCTAGGGTACCCCTAATAAAGGTTTAACCCCTTGATAGCCCTCCAGTTAACCCTTTCACCCCTTGTCACCAGTGTCATTAGTAGATCTATTTTCTGATCGCCGTATTAGTGTCACAGGTGACACTAGTTAGCCAGTTAGTTGGTTAGTTTCACCGTCAGGTTTTTATAGCATCAGGGCACCCCTATATATAGTACAGAATAAAGGTGTTTACCCCCCGATTGCCTCCTAGTTAACCCTTTCACTCCCTTGTCACCAGTGATCACCGTATTGATGTCATGGGTGACGCTGGTTAGGTAGTTATTTTTTTAAAGCATCAGGGTACCCGCTGTATATTACCTAATAATGGTTATTAATAAATCAGTTAGCTTTAGCGTCAGTTAGGGTCAGCGTCAGCCCCAGGCAGTGTCAGATTAGTGCCAGTAGCTCTAAGCCCTTGTACACACGGTCGGAGAATCCGTCGGAATGTGTCCTATCGGACCATGTTGTCGGATAATCCGACTGTGTGTGGTATGCATCGGACTGATTCCGTCGGAATATCCGTCGGACCCAATTTTCCAACATGTTGGGAATATTTTCCGACCAACTGGTCCGATCGGACATACTCAGATCATGTGTAGAGAATTCAGATCGGACCAAGTGCCACGCATGCTCAGATCAAATTCCTAGACCAAAGCTATTGGCTACTAGCCTGAATGTAGTCCCATCGTAACGAAATAACGTCATCACGTTCTGAATGATCGGATTTTCCGACAACTTGGTCCGACTGTGTATGCAACAGTTTCAGACACAATCCGTCGGACACAAACTGTCGGACAAAATCCGACGGATTTGGTTGGCAGAATGTCCGACCGTGTGTACAGGGGCTAACACTCATGCACACACCATACACCTCCCTTAGTTGTATAGTGTCTGAACATATCAATATCTTTGATCTGATCAGATCTATATTAGCATCCCAATAGTTTAGAGTTCCCAAAAACATAGCTTTAGCGGGATCAGCCCAGATACCTACTAATGCCTAGCCCAGCCCAGTCCAGCCCACCCAAGTGCAGTATCAATCGATCACTGTCACTTACAAAACACAACACACATAACTGCAGCATTTGCAGAGTCAGGCCTGATCCCGTGCGATTGCTAATAGTTTTTTGGTAGTGATTGAAGCAGTCGCCGACAATCAGTTTCTCTTTTTGCCTTTGAGTCGCACTAGTTGTACCTGTAAATTTCGCCACTTCGCGCCTGCTCTATAGCCAAAAGGCGCTACAGAGCAGACGCTATCTGCCGAGGGGGGCGTCTCTGGATGTCCTCCTATTTACTTCCCCTCTGCGTGCCGCCGCGGGCGTGCATCGGGGAAGTTCTGTGTTGGCCGTGTCCCTCAGACACAGCCAATCACAGATCGTGCTAAATGGCCAATCACAGCGGCCATTTAGCACTAGATCGGCCTGTCCAATGAAAGACGATCTCATCGCCGTCTCCCCTCCTCACACAGCATGTGAGGAGGGAGAGCTTCCGTGCTGCAGCGTCAGTGAGAACACACACACACACACACACACACACACACACACACACACACACACACACACACACACACACACACACACACACACACACTAAAACACACACACTAAAACACACACACTAAAACACACACACACACACACTAAAACACACACTAAAACACACACACTAAAACACACACACTAAAACACACACACTAAAACACACACACTAAAACACACAGTGAAACACACACATGCCCACCTGTCCCCAGTGCCACCTATCAGTGCCATCTGTCTCCAGTGTCACCTGTCCCCAGTGCCACCTATCAATGACACCTGTACCCAGTGCCACCTTTCAGTGTCATCTGTCCCCAGTGCCACCTATCCGTGCCACCTGTCCCCAGTGCCACCTGTCCCCAGTGCCAACTGTCCCTAGTGCCACGTGTCCCCAGTGCCAGCTGTCAGTATCACGTGTCATCAGTGCCACCTGTCAGTGTCACGTGTCATCAGTGCCACGTATTAGTGCCATCTGTCATCAGTGTTTACACCTGCTTTTACTTTGCTTTGGCTTCGCCTTCAAAAATTATACCCCATTTTGCTTTAGCGGTGCTTCAAAGTGTCTTCAAAGCCTCCATAGAAATCTATGGCAAAGCTCACTTGAAGCCCCACTGAAGCACCACCAAAGCCTCATCGAACTTCATCGAAGCACCAAGCAAAAGCAAGGTGTAAACAGGACTGCAAGCTAACCATTTTATTTAGTGACAAGAGCTTTGACCGGCATTCAGAGAGCTTTAACAAAGCCTGTCCGAAGCCATGTTTTGAAGCAAGTGTAAACTAGCTCTAAAAAAATAAAATAGAAAATAGTAAAAAAACACAAAAATCATAATCTTAATTTTAATAAAATTTTGCCTTCCCACATAACACTAATGCAATCAGCATATATTGAGAATTTCCCTGAAATGTACAGATTTTTGCTGTTACCCCAGATATCAGAAATTTTTCAAACAACTTTAAGCTCAAACTTTAAAAATCATAGTTGTCATACTACAGAAGGACACCTACAGTGTATTAAATGAAGATAATTAGCAGCGCTGTGATGGGAGGGTGAAGAGGTAATAAGGCAACTTTGGATAAGCCAGCAACCTTCACTATTAAAGGGGGTGCAAAGCAGCCATAGTGTCGGTGTGTTAAAGCTGCTGTAGGGAACATATAGGGAAAGCTGACAAATTGCATTGTAAAGAGCAGCCCCAAACCTCCGCTCCTGGGGTCTCCCGCCATCAATCTTGGCTCCTACTCTTCTGTGTTTGCCCCATAGCAAGCCACTTTCAATTGTGCAGATGTGCAGGCGCAAAATTGGGTCGTGTTGTGTGCATCCATAGACACACACAGTGTGGCTTGGCCCCACCCCTACTACTTACTCACTGGATTTGACTGACAACAGGAGACAATGACTCCCATTGCTGCCAAGTCGCCTGTGAGAAGAGAGAGAGAGGGGGGAGAAAAGCTACTGCAGACGAGCACAGCTCTGGTATGAGATTGGGCTCAGGTAAGATTTTAGAAGTGGTGGAGGCACAGAATCATGAAGGTCTATACCTTAATGCCTTTTTTGCCTTTAGAACCACTTTATTTCTGTTTGTGGCTGATTTGAGGGCAGTGGCTATGCTGTCTGTTAGACTTTGCGTACCTGACTGATGAGCCCGAGATAACAGGGGAAGGTCTCCTTTATGTGTCTGGTTTGCGGCCCCTGGTAGTATGGACAGGAGGCACGGGAGCACAGACTGGTATGAGAGCCTGGTGGGTTAGATGCAGGAGAAGAGGCCCAAGGGCCTGATGCAGATGGGTCGGATGTCCCCAGGCAGCTGGACGTTGGCAGCGAATGCAGAGCAAGTCCAGTCACAGGCACGGTCGGCAACAGGCAAGATCAAGCAAGTTCAAAGTCCGGGTCACAGGCAGGGTTGGCAACAGACGGGCAGCGCGGTACAGAGGAGCAGGCAGGTTCAAGGTCACAGACAGGTTGAGGTCAAGGGCAGGCAGCAAACAGGACGATCCAAGGGTCAAGCCAGTTAGTCAGGAGATCAGGAGCTTCAAGCAAGTTTACGGGTACTAGGGCACAGGGAGCTGCAGATCGGACAGCACCGAGCACACTGTGGGGGACACCTAAATAGGCTGCTTGGCTGTCTTAAATTCAAGATTAGTATACACATAAACCACCTCACTGTATATCATTCACATTCATAGCACCACACCACCCCCATAGTAAAAATAAGTTAGACATAAATTGGCTATATCTATTATTTGTGGTTAAAATCGTCCTATAGCTTTCCAAACTGAAATGTATTGGGGCACTGCAGCAGTATGTAAACTCAGCTAATTGTAAAAGAAAAAAAATCAATTCCATAGCCAAATAGGATTGCGCTGTTTCTGAGGCTGTTCATGAAAATTGCTTCCCCCAAGTTATTATTCCAAAGGAACATTTTTTTCCATATCTTGCTCAAAGCTGCATGAAAATGAACCTTTCCCTGCTGTATGGTATTTTTTTTTATTTGGCATCATGGCAATGTCTAGCTTCCCACACCTTTTTTTTTTGAGGAAAGCTTGCCTATCAGCCTTAAAATGGCTAGAATTTACTAAAATGATTAACCTCTGATTTCAAAAGAATTAGCCACAAAATTTGAGTTTGCCAAATTTCAACCAGGACTGGCAGAGCCCTCAGTGAATCGAACCTGGACAGATTCACTCATCCCTATTTAGGACTCAGATTAAGGTATATTTTGTTTACATTCTGACCTAAAGTTTATTTAAAGTCAAGTTTTTTTTTTTAGTAGGGAATAGCTAAAATCTCTGACAGATTTTTTTTTCTTTTACAAATTACATATCAGGGCTTAAAAAAACAAAACAGAAAGGTGGTTACTGATCAGGCCAGATAGCATATAAAATACAGTACAAGACTTTATTGAAAAATGTAATAATTATACAAAAATCTCAGAGCATAAAAACCACAAACTTCCACCACTCTAAAATTAAAAAGACAACGTTGTGTGGTCACCAAAGCAGCTGCTCACACGGCTCACACATGCATGCATACCTCCACAACTTGGCCAAATAGACAAATGGTAAATCAAAGAGACCAGGTGTGGGCAATCAGGCTACTGGGACATAGCAGAGGTAAAAGACCACCAGTCACATACATGGCCTAAGTTTCCAGATATACTCCCATACCAGATGATCCCCACTATGTTCTCTACATAGAGGTCACCAAGGAGTGGACTCAGTATTATGGTGTAATGAAACCAGTTTCCAACTGTTAAGCACATGTAAATGAAGTTGAATAGGATCACATATGGTATCTTCAATTAGACCAAGTAGCTGTGACTCTGAGTCCATCCATATGAGGCAATAAACAGTTCCAGTATAGGAAATGGTAGAAAAATATCAAAAGTCAATACAGCTCCAAAGATGTTAGACTGGGAAGCACCCAAAGGAATACAGCTGATGCTGAGCAGTAACTCTCTCCAATCTCATGTATAAGGGAGAGAGGGTGAACAAGAAGACTATATAAATGGGGGTCCATACAGCAGCTCATCCAGTCCAGTGGATTCAGCCGCCCTCCTCTGTCATTTGCTGGGGAATGCACAACCGCTTAAATGCATTCACATCCCACCAGATGGCAGTATCATGTGCGGCTTACACCATCGGGATCGCTTAGCCATGGATATTATTATGGAGATGAGCATGTACCATCTGGTGGGCTGTGAATGTATTGTAGCGTTTGTGCATTCATAGATTAGTTAACTCTTCACACTTCAGTTCCCACCTGGACACTGTAACCTCCTTTTCCTTTCTCTTTCTAGATGAATAAACTGTTACAGAATGGGGGGCATGGAGCATGCTCCATGTGCCACCACTCCGCATGTCTCCACACTTGTATACTGAATTCACCTCACATTACACATATTGCTGGAAGCCACCGCTTTAACTTTGTTGCTAGGCCTTGCTCTGTTACCATCCATGCCTGGTCCCTAGGTGGACCCCGTAACATGATATCCAGTGGTGGGGTGAGGGACGTAAAATGCACCCATCCTCCCACCCCAACAGGGGTACCGTCACATGCCACTGTCACCAGTTTCCATCTCTGGACTGGCCGTCATCCTTGGTAGTGTGTCTTAACCCTAAAGATTAAATGCAGATGTACTTGACTTAGGAAATTTCTATTGTCCACTCTACTGTTGCAGCTCAAGGTCGCTTAACCCTGAAGATTAAAGTGTGTGATAATGCAGATGTACTTGACTTAGGAAATTTTCATTGTCCACTCTCTTGTTGCAGCCCAAGGTCGCTTAACCCAAAGGGTTGCATGGCTTGACTCCCAATATAAGGTTCACTAGATATAGCAAGGTTACATTAACTTTGGTTTAGCTCTCCTGAAGTAAAAGACACAGACACTTCTTTTGTAGAATAAAGTTCATTTTTACTGAAGCAGATAAATGAATTACAGATGCACTCTTCATTAATCTCTCTATAGAATTGGCTGTGTTGCAATATGAAACTCTGTCTGTAGCGAGTTCACATATATTATGGTGCACAAGGTACATAGTGGGGCCCAGTTGGAAATGTCAATAGCAGCAAAGTTTGTAGCCACTGAAGTCCCTGAAGCTGGTCCCATTTAGAAGAGGAAAGGGCAGTAGAGAGGAATTTACATTGCAGCAGGCTGTCCTGGCAAGTGTACTCCCATGAGGCAACAGCAGTCTGGGCTGGTCCTCTGCAGAAGTATTTATATCCCAAAGTAGGGACAGATGAAGAAGTCAAACACGATCCAACCCTGGAGAAATCAGACAGATATTAAAAAAGACATCATGACATAAAAAATAGAGTAACATAAGTAAGACACCTGCATACACTATGGTCACATGATTGCCGATCCTTCCCGCCCTCCCAGGTGTATAGACCCTATAAAAGGGATGTCATGGTTGGGCAAGAAGGGGGTTAAAGTGTTACTAAACCCACAACAGTAAAATCAGTCTGTATACGCAGAATAGCATGCTTGTTATACTCACTGTTGAACTTAAGTAATTAATCATCTGCATTGTGTAAAAGGGCTCTCTGATTCTGTATGCACAGATCTTCCCCTTCCAGCAGAGTCACTCTAGACAAGTCCAGATAAGAAACAGTCATAGTAGCCCTGCTGCATATGCTCAGTTTGGTTTGTATTGCTGGAGAGAACATTTCCTGTTTCAGTTGAGCTTTTCAGGTCACATGGAATTGACATCACACATGTGGGTGTGTATACAGATCCTAAATGACAGCCCAGTCCCTCCCTTCTCCTCCATGCCCAGTAACTGAAAAATAACAGAGTGGGTGGGATGTCACATCTTGATTGATGGATGCTCTGCCTCCCATAAAAGCATGAGGACAAAGGCTATAGTGGATTTCAAGAGGGAGTGATTCCCATAAAAGAGATACCACCACTATACATGCTACTGCACTGTTCTTTTTTTTACCTCTCCAAGCATCAGTTACAGCCTGCAGATGTGCATATGAGGGAATAAACATTTCTAAACTTTTAAAAGTACATTTATTTCCCAATTTCTAAATTCCTAAATAATAAAGATTGTGCCAAAAATGTGTAGTTTTTTTTTCATATTTGTGATCCCTCTTTCTCTCTTTCTGTGTCTTTCCTCTTTCTCCCCTGTCATCCCCCTTCCACCTGGCACCCCACTGCAACCTTGCTAACACCCTACCCCCTGTCATACTCATCCTGTTCACCACACCTGGCACCACACTGCAACCATGCTAACACCCTACCACCTGTCATCCTCATCCTCATGTCCATCACACATGGCACCTCACTGCAACCTTGCTAACACCCTACTCCCTGTCATCCTCATACTCATGTTCATCACACTTAGGCCGCGTACACACGCGGAGACTGTTCGCCCAACTTTGTCCGCTGAACAGTGTTTCGGCAAACAGTCCGCTCGTGTGTGGGCTTTCAGCGGACAGTTTCAGCGAACAGTCCGCTGAACAAGGTTTTTCGGAAATTCCGAAAAACTGTCCGCTGAAACAAAGTTTCAGCGAACAGTCCCCTCGTGTGTAGGCTTGTTCGTCAAACTAAGTTCCGCGCATGCTCAGAAAGGATTTACACGCCGAAAGTTATAATGCAGTGTATAGGACGTCGTATTTTTCGTCCCGTCGTACGTGCCGTTCACGTCATCGTGCACGGTTTCAGCAAACTGTTCGTTCGTCGTGTGTGGCCATGTCCGTCCATGCTAATTTTGAGCGGACTGTTTGCCGAAACTGTTTGACGGACAAAGTTGGGCGAACAGTCCCCGCGTGTGTACGCGGCCTTAGCATCCCACTGCAACCTTGCTAACACCCTACCTTGTCATCCTCATCACACCTGGCACCCCACTGCAATCTTGCTAACACCCTATTCCCTATCATTCTCATGCTCATCACACCTGGCACCCCACTGCAACCTTGCTATTACCTGACCCCCTGTCATCCTTATCCTCTTCCCACCTGGCAACCCGCTGCAACCTTCCTAACACACTATCCCCTGTCATCCTCATCTTCATCACACCTGGCACACTACTGCAACCTTCCTAACACCTTAACCCCTGTCATCCTCATGTTCATCACACCTGGCACCCACTTGAACCATGCTAACATACTACCACCTGTCATCCTCCTCACACCTGGCACCCCACTGCAACCTTGCTAACACCCTGTTATCCTCATCCTCCAACCACCTGGCACCCTACTGCAGCCTTCCTAACACCCCCTCTGTCATCCTCATCCCAACTAGCACCCTATTGCAACCTTGCTAACACTTTACTCTCTGTCTTCCTCATGTTTAGCACACCTGGCACTCCACTGCCAGCTTACTAACAACGAGGGCTCAAGTCTTGTGGGAACGCATGGGAACGGAGTTCCTGTACTTTTTCCACAACGGGAACTCAGTTCCCATTAGCAGCCACGTCCTGCAAGACTTTGAAGTATGCGAGCTGTGTGGCAGGTGCTACACCACCAGCAGCCGTTGCCAGTAGGGGGCCCATGACAGCTTCCTCTTTGATCTACCTGTCAATCACAGCTAGCTGACGGGTAGATCAGGTCCCTGCCGCTAAGAGATTGTATTTAGTCAGACCTCTCGTGATGCGCTCCTCCCCGCCGACCCCTCCTGATTTTCTGTCTCCTCACCCCCCCCCCAGCCTCCTGCATACTTGCTCTGTGTGTCCCACTGAATCCCCCCTCCTCTATCTTCAGTGCCATATGATGAGAGAACCCAGGTGAGGAGCACAGCTATTCTGCTCACAGGACATGCAGGGAGAGAGGTGAGCTGAGCGAAGAACATCAGTTTGGGGTGGTAAGCTGAGCACAATACCTGGCAAAGTTTAATGCCAGGAGGGAAGTTTATGTGGAAATATGTGAAGGGTTGGAATAGCAACGAGTGTGTGTTGGAGCCCTGCAGAGTTTGCAGCCCACCAAGCTAACATACATCTCCTAAGCAGGAACAAATCACTATCTCCCCAAGCTTTCTGTCCAGATAATGTGCAGTTAATTTATGACCTTTCTGTTTAACCCTGTGTTATCTAAACTCTGTTCAATGAAAAGTGTAAACTCACCACATAAACACTCTATATACAAAATAAATTCCCCAATAAAGATCAGAACATGATGTTCACATTTGCATGGAAGCACAATTAAATGAATGCTGATTATTCAGAGAATTACTGTATTTATGTTTATTGAGGAATGTTTTTTTTATGTACTAACAGTTAAGCTTCATACACACAATACGAAAATAGCATGAAAAATACCACTTTTGAAGTATTCCGGCATATGAGCGTATCATTTTTTTTTTTTTTGGTGGGGGAGTGGATCTTGGGTGGGAGTTCCCACACTTTTTTCCCCAGGACTTGATCCCTGCTAAAAACCTACCCCCCGCCACCCTCATCCTCATCACACCTGGCATTCCACACCTTGTTAACACCCTACCTCCTGTCATTCTCCTCACACCTGGCACCCCACCGCCAGCTTTAGAACTCCTGCCTTGACAAAGCAGCTTATTCCAGTGTTGAGAGGACAAGAGTCTCTTCCCCACAAATGTGTCATGGTGGGTAACATGGTCTGTGGATGGGGGGCTTATTGAAATATGGAACGCTATGTTAACAATAAAGATGCCACCCCAGGTGAATGATTAAAGTGTTACTAAACCCACAACAGTAAAATCAGTCTGTATATGCAGTAAAGCATTCTTTCTATACCCCTTAGTGTGTAACCTAAGGGGTTAATCATCTGCATTGTGTGAAAAGGCTGTTTAATCCTGTCTTCTCTGATCCTCCCCTTCTTCCACAGACTCCAAAAAATAACCTGATATTTACAGTGTCTATGGAGCGTTCAGTTTACTGTGCATTGCTAGAGAGTTTTTTTTTCCTTGGGAGGGTGCATGTGATCAGCACAGGGCCAATTATCGCTGTCCAGACATGTCCAGACAGAGGATCAGGGGTCTTGAAGTCTGATAGAACAATCAGGGGAAAAATTAAAACTCCTACAATCTAACTGCACTCGCTGATACAAGCCACAAGATTGCTCTAACTGCTATATACAGCTGAGGAAAAAAGGTATTTATCAGTAAAACGATGGCATTTCTATGTTCTGTATACTGTGTGAGACCGTATATAGTGAATGCTAGACATGTGCAGAACGGGTGCTCTGTGTCCATACACTGTGCGCCGCTGAGCCAATCCTGGCGGGCGATGCACTGTTTTGCTGATGCAGAGCCTGTTAAGCCTGCTCGGATTGGCAGGTTGTTTCTCCAATCCGAGCAGGCATGAGTCGGAGTGGCGCGGGCTGATGATGTCACAGCCTCTGCCAATCCGAGCAGGCTTTGCATCCATCCAAGAGATAGTAAAATGCATTGCCTGCCGTGATTGGCTCAGTATTCACACTGTATTTGGATATACAAAAAAATACCGGTATACTGTATGGTACACTTCTTCCTGTGATTTAAAAGCCCTATCAGTAACCTAACCTTTTACCAGTGAGGAATTGACAACTTGGCAAGCTTACAGTAACCATCATAATACTGTACCTACTAACAAAGCATCATATACAGTATATGGTACAGTAT
The DNA here is from genome assembly GCF_037356315.1 of Lithobates pipiens. Taxonomy (NCBI): domain Eukaryota; kingdom Metazoa; phylum Chordata; class Amphibia; order Anura; family Ranidae; genus Lithobates; species Lithobates pipiens. Next base: position 408,384,808 of record NW_027507758.1, read on the forward strand.
ACTGTACTGTACCTACTAACAAAGCAACAAAGCATCATATATACTGTACCTACTAACAAAGCCAACAAGCATCATATATACTGTACCGTACTGTACCTACTAACAAAGCAACAAACATATATACCGTACTGTACTGTACATACTAACAAAGCAACAAAGCATCATATATACCGTACCTACTAACAAAGCCAACAAGCATCATATATACCGTACCGTACTGTACCTACTAACAAAGCAACAAACATATTTACCATACCGTACTGTACATACTAACAAAGCAACAAACATATATACCGTACCGTACTGTACCTACTAACAAACCAACAAAGCATCATATATACCGTACTGTACCTACTAACAAAGCAACAAAGCATCATATATACCGTAAGGTACTGTACCTACTAACAAAGCATCATATATACCGTACTGTACTGTACCTAACAAAGCATCATATACGGTATATATGTGTCTTCCTGGCGCTACTGTATGGTATTTTGCAAAGCATTACTGTATATACTGTGAGTACCTGGCTCTACTGTACATATCGTAACAAAGCATCATATACGGTACTTTGTGTACCGGTAGCCAACATCCTGTACTGCACATCCAGCTCCAGATCTCCCCTTCATATAAAATACCGGCATGATTTATGGTGCTTTGAAGGAGAGGAGTCATTGTTGCTACCTACGTTAGCAATTGTGGGATCTCTGGTTGTAGTTCACCAGTTTCCTTTTTGATTACATAAAAGTGATAGTATAATACCTGACAGATTACAATACCTGACAGATTTTAGATTTCCTGTAGTGGGAAATGGCTGATAGACAGGGCCCCAGCATGGCTCCAGCAAGGAGAAGGAAACATGAAGCCAGTTTCAAGCTCAAAGTTGTAAACTTTGCCAAGGAAAATAATAACTGCGCTGCTGCAAGACAATATGGAGTAATGGAAAAGATGGTCCGAGACTGGAAAGCAAAGGAAGATGCATTAAAGCGTATGCCAAGGGCTAAGTGTGCATTAAGAAGAGGCACCCCACATTGGCCAGAACTCGAGAAGCATGTAGCAGACATGGTGCATGAGCATCGTCACAATGGTTTTGTAGTGACATGAAACAGCATACGAAAATCAAGTTCTTGTACATGTGAATGAAAAAGGCTGGATGGATGAAGAAGGGGTAAAGCTATGGCTTGAAAATGTATGGAGTAGACAACCAGGTAGACTTCGTCAAGAATGTAGCCTACTGGTGTGGGATATGTTCAGGGCTCATTTAACTCCCAGCACAAAGGAAAGGCTGAAAAGAATAAACACAGATGCAGCGGTTATTCCTGGAGGATTGACATTGTTGGTACAGCCACTGGATGTGTGCCTAAACAAGCCATTTAAAGATTGAATTTGAGAACAGTGGAATGAGTGGATGGTTAGTGGCGAAAAGTCATTCACAAAAGGAGGAAACATGCGTGCTCCACAGTTGGATGTTTTGTGCACCTTTGTCATAAAAGCCTGGAATGATATTGATGCAGAAAAAGTCTTCAAGTCTTTCAAGAAGTGTGGCATATCAAATTCATTGGATGGTATGGAGGACGATGACTTGTGGCTAGATGAAGAGGAAGCCAAAGCTGAAGCCACACCATCTGATGTGGAATTGGATCCATATGATGATTGTCTTACGAATGTACCACAAGATGCCATTGATGAACTTATGATGTCAGAGGATGAACTTGAGAACAGTGGAATGAGTGGATGGTTAGTGGCGAAAAGTCATTCACAAAAGGAGGAAACATGCGTGCTCCACAGTTGGATGTTTTGTGCACCTTTGTCATAAAAGCCTGGAATGATATTGATGCAGAAAAAGTCATCAAGTCTTTCAAGAAGTGTGGCATATCAAATTCATTGGATGGTATGGAGGACGATGACTTGTGGCTAGATGAAGAGGAAGCCAAAGCTGAAGCCACACCATCTGATGTGGAATTGGATCCATATGATGATTGTCTTACGAATGTACCACAAGATGCCATTGATGAACTTATGATGTCAGAGGATGAACTTGAGAACAGTGGAATGAGTGGATGGTTAGTGGCGAAAAGTCATTCACAAAAGGAGGAAACATGCGTGCTCCACAGTTGGATGTTTTGTGCACCTTTGTCATAAAAGCCTGGAATGATATTGATGCAGAAAAAGTCATCAAGTCTTTCAAGAAGTGTGGCATATCAAATTCATTGGATGGTATGGAGGACGATGACTTGTGGCTAGATGAAGAGGAAGCCAAAGCTGAAGCCACACCATCTGATGTGGAATTGGATCCATATGATGATTGTCTTACGAATGTACCACAAGATGCCATTGATGAACTTATGATGTCAGAGGATGAACATGAAGAGGATTTTGAAGGATTTTAAGTACCAGAAAGTCAACCATTTTCATTAAAAGTTTTTTTTAATGTTTTTAATGGTTCATTAAAATGGGCGTGTTAAATTCAAATCTGATATTAAGTCTGATGTTTTTTTTGATGTTTCTGATGGTTCATTAAAATGACCATATTTAAATAAAATCTGATGTTAAGTCTGATGTTTTTTTTTAATGGTGTTGCCTCGGAAGGGGGTAGTCTTATACGGTGAGTATAGCCCAAAACCTACGTTTTCACTGGAAAAATAGGGGGTCTTCTTATACGCCGGAAAATACGGTACTATAAATTATATAAATTGTGTTTACAATCATATCATACCACAGCCATACGTTTCTTGCCATAGTTTTTTAGGGACCGTCATCTTTTTGAAATGACCAAGTACTACTACATACATACATAATACATATTCTTATTGAGAGGCGGAATCAAATCTTATTTTAACATTCCTGAACTACACATAAATCTTTACACTTGGTTTTCCAAATTTTCCATTAGTTAGTGACTCCAAATCTGAAAAGAATCTTTACCTGCTGCTAAATGGACACTTACCTTATCTAGGTGTTCTGTAAATATACCAATTTTCAATGCTTCAATGAAAATAAAAGATATTAGAGGTAATAGCCAACTAACTCCCCAGCCGAAGGTTCCTTTCTCACTGGGGTGGCGGGTCCGTTAGCGATAAAGCGGTGCTAGTTTTAGTGGCGCTTTACCACTGTTTTAGTGGTGCTTTTCGGCTGCTAGCGGGGCACTTTTAACCGCAGCTAGAGGCTGAAGAAAGGGTTAAAACTGTTTGTGTTGCTGCGCTTCCAAAGAGAGAGAGAGAGAGAGACTGTCAGAAAGAGAAAGGTAGAGAGAGAGAGACAGGCAGACAGAGATAGGGGCAGACAGAGACAGGGACAGAGAGAGAGAGAGAGAGAGAGGCAGACAGACAGAGATAGGGACAGACAGAGAGAGAGAGGCAGACAGAGATAGGGACAGAGAGAGAGAGAGAGAGAAGCAGACAGAGATAGGGACAGACCGACAGAGAGAGAGAGAGGCAAACAAAGATAGGGGCAGACTGATAGAGAGAGAGAGAGAGAGAGAGAGAGAGAGAGAGAGAGGCAGACAGAGATAGGGACAGACATACAGAGAGAGAGGCAAACAGAGATAGGGACAGACTGATAGAGAGAGAGAGGCAGACAGAGATAGGGACAGACAGACAGACAGAGAAAGAGACAGGCAGACAGAGGTAGGGACAGACCGATAGAGAGAGAGAGAGAGAGAGAGACACAGACATAGATAGGGAGAGAGAGAGAGAGAGAGAGATACAGACAGAGGGAGAGAGAGGCAGACAGAGATAGGGACAGAGAGAGATAGAGGCAGACAGAGATAGGGACAGAGAGAAAGAGAGAGAGAGAGGCAGACAGAGATAGGGAAAGACAGAGAGAGTGAGAGAGAGAGACAGGCAGAGAGAGATAGGAACAGACAGATAGAGAGAGAGAGAGAGAGAAAGGCAGACAGAGATAGGGATAGACAGACAGAGAGAGATACAGGCAGACAAAGATAGGGACAAACCGACAGAGAGAGAGAGACAGGCAGACAGAGATAGGGGCAGACAGAGAGAGAGAGAGAGAGAGAGAGACATACAGAGAGAGAGAGAGAGAGACACACAGACAGAGAGAAACAGAGAGACAGACAAAAAAGACAGGGATAGAGAGACAGGCAAACCGACAGAGAGAGAGAGAGAGAGAGAGAGACAGACAGACAGACAGAGGGAAAGATAGAGAGAGAGAGAAAGAGAGAGGCAGACACAGAGAAACAGAGAGACCGGCAGGCAAAAAATATGGACAGAGATAGAGAGACAAGCAAACAGAGAGAGACACAGAGAGAGAAAGACAGAGAGGCAGACAGAGAGAGAGAGAGAGAGAGAGAGAGGCAGATAGACAGAGAGAAAGAGAGGGACAGAGAAAGAGAGACAGAGAGAGGACAGACAGAGACAGACAGAAAGAGGACAGAGAGAGACAGACAGAGAGAGACAGAGAGAGGACAGAGAGAGACGGACAGAGAGAGACGGACAGAGAGAAAGGACAGAGAGAGACAGAAAGAGAGAGGACAGAGAGAGAGACACAGAGAGAGACAGACAGAGAGAAAGACAGAGAGGCAGAAAGAGTGAGACAGACAGAGAGAGAGAGAGAGAGAGAGAGGCAGATAGACAGAGAGAAAGAGAAAGAGAGGGAGAGAGACAGTCAGACAGAAAGAGGGAGAGGCAGGCAGAGAGAGAGAGAGAGAGAGAGAGAGAAGGAGATAAAGAGAGAGAGAGAGGCAGACAGACAGAAAGATAGAGAGGGACAGAGAGAGAGAGACAGAGAGAGGACAGACAGAGACAGACAGAAAGAGGACAGAGAGAGACAGACAGAGAGAGACAGAGAAAGGACAGAGAGAGACAGACAGAGAGAGGACAGAGAGAAACAGACAGAGAGAGGACAGAGAGAAACAGACAGAGAGAGGACAGAGAGAGAGACACAGAGAGAGACAGACAGAGAGAAAGACAGAGAGGCAGAAAGAGTGAGACAGACAGAGAGAGAGAGAGAGAGAGAGAGGCAGATAGACAGAGAGAGAGGGAGAGAGACAGTCAGACAGAAAGAGGGAGAGGCAGGCAGAGAGAGAGAGAGAGGAGATAAAGAGAGAGAGAGAGAGAGAGAGAGGCAGACAGACAGAAAGATAGAGAGGGACAGAGAGAGAGAGAGAGGACAGACAGAGACAGACAGAAAGAGAGGACAGAGAGAGACAGAAAGAGAGAGGACAGAGAGAGACAGAAAGAGAGAGGACAGACAGAGGACAGAGAGAGAGAGAGAGAGAGAGAGAGACAGAGAGAGGACAGAGAGAGACAGACAGAGAGAGGACAGATACAGGCAGAAAGAGAGAGGACAGATAGAGACAGAAA